>NC_069500.1:1389856593-1389913749 GCF_027579735.1 Bombina bombina
AAACAAATAAGATAAGGACCAAACAAAATAATTTTCGTTCCTTTCGGAACTTCAAGGGTGGTCCCGCTTCAGCTTCCCCTGCAGCAAAGCAAGAGGGGAATTCTGTCAAATCCAAGTCAGTCTGGAGACCTAACCAGGCTTGGAACAAAGGTAAACAGGCCAAGAAGCCTGCAGCTGCCTCTAAGACAGCATGAAGGGGTAGCCCTCGATCCGGGACAGGATCTAGTAGGGGGCAGACTCTCTCTCTCTTTGCTCAGGCTTGGGCAAGAGATGTTCATGATTCCTGGGCTTTAGAAATTGTGTCCCAAGGATATCTTCTGGACTTCAAAGACTCCCCCAAAGGGGGAGATTTCACATTTCTCAATTGTCTGCAAACCAGACAAAGAGAGAGGCGTTCTTACGCTGTGTAGAAGACCTACATACCATGGGAGTGATCCGCCCAGTTCCAAGAGCGGAAAAGGGCTAGGTTTTTACTCCAACCTGTTTGTGGTTCCCAAAAAAAGAGGGAACTTTCAGACCAATCTTGGATCTCAAAATTCTAAACAAATTCCTCAGAGTACCATCTTTCAAGATGGAGACTATTTGGACTTAAAGGATGCGTATCTACACATTCCTATTCACTGAGATCATCATCAATTCCTCAGATTCGCCTTTCTGGACAGGCATTACCAGTTTGTGGCCCTTCCCTTTGGGTTGGCCACGGCTCCCCGAATTTTCACAAAGGTGCTAGGGTCCCTTTTGGCGGTTCTAAGACCGTGGGTTATAGCAGTGGCGCCTTATCTAGACGACATCTTAATTCAGGCATCGACTTTCCAGCTAGCCAAGTCTCACACGGATATCGTGTTGGCTTTTCTGAGATCTCACGGGTGGAAGGTGAACATAAAAATGAGTTCTCTCGTCCCTCTCACAAGAGTTTCCTTCCTAGGGACTCTGATAGACTTGGTAGAAAGGAAAATATTTCTGACGGAGGTCAGAAAATCAAAACTTTTAATGACTTGCCAAGCTCTTCATTCCATTCCTCGGCCATCAGTGGCTCAGTGTATGGAGGTAATCGTACTCATGGTAGCGGCAATGGACATAGTTCCTTATGCCCGCCTACACCTCAGACCACTGCAACTATGCATGCTCAAACAGTGGAATGGGTATTATGCAGATTTATCTCCTCAACTGAATCTGGACCAAGAGACCAGAGATTCTCTTCTCTGGTGGTTGTCTCAGGACCACCTGTCTCAGGGAATGTGTTTCCGCAGGCCAGAGTGGCTCATAGTAACGACAGATGCCAGCCTGCTAGGCTGGGGTGCAGTTTGGAAATCCCTGAAAGCACAGGGCTTATGGTCTCGGGAGGAATATCTCCTCCCGATAAACATTCTAGAACTGAGAGCGATATTCAATGCGCTTCAGGCGTGGCCTCAGCTAGCTGCGGCCAAATTCATCAGATTTCAGTCGGACAACATCACGACTGTAGCCTATATCAATCATCAAGGAGGAACACGGAGTTCTCTAGCGATGATGGAGGTAACCAAAATAATCAGATGGGCGGAAGATCACTCTTGCCATCTCTCAGCAATCCATATCCCAGGGGTAGAGAACTGGGAGGTGGATTTCCTAAGTCGTCAGACTTTTCATCCGGGGGAGTGGGAGCTCCATCCGGAGGTATTTGCCCAGCTGACTCGGCTATGAGGCACACCAGAATTGGATCTGATGGCGTCCCGTCAGAACGCCAAACTTCTTTGTTACGGTCCAGGTCCCGGGATCCCCAGGCGGTACTGATAGATGCTCTAGCAGTGCCCTGGTCCTTCAATCTGGCTTATGTATTTCCACCGTTTCCTCTCCTCCCACGTCTGGTTGCCAGAATCAAGCAGGAGAGAGCTTCAGTGATAATGATAGCGCCTGCGTGGCCACGCAGGACTTGGTATGCAGACCTGGTGGACATGTCATCTGTTCCACCGTGGACTCTGCCAATGAGGCAGGACCTTCTAATCCAAAGTCCATTAAAGCTTCATCCGTTTGGCTTATGAGACTGCTGGCCAGCAGCCTCTGGAAAGAATTACTGCTCATTCTACTAGAGCAGTGGCTTCCACATTGGCTTTTAAAAATGAGGCTTCTGTTGAACAGATTTGTAAGGCGGCGACTTGGTCTTCGCTTCATACTTTTCCAAAATTTACAAATTTGATACTTTTGCTTCTTCGGAGGCTATTTTTGGGAGAGAGGTTCTATAAGCAGTGGTGCCTTCCGTTTAAGGTACCTGTCTTGTCCCTCCCTTCATCCGTGTCCTAAAGCTTTGGTATTGGTATCCCATAAGTATGGATGAATCCGTGGACTCAATACATCTTACAAGAGAAAACAGAATTTATACTTACCTGATAAATTTCTTTCTCTTGTGATGTATCGAGTCCACGGCCCGCCCTGTCTATTTAAGACAGTTAGTATATTTTTATTTAAAAAACTTCAGTCACCACTGCACCCTATAGTTTCTCCTTTTTCTTACTAGCCTTCGGTCGAATTACTGGGGGTGGAGCTAAGGGAGGAGCTATATGGACAGCTCTGCTGTGGGTGCTCTCTCTGCCACTTCCTGTAGGGAAGGAGAATATCCCATAAGTATGGATGAATCCGTGGACTCGATACATCACAAGAGAGAGAAATTTATCAGGTAAGCATAAATTCTGTTTTTACATGTTATAAGCTGTTAATGACACTAAAAGCAACATGTTAGAATCCATGATAAACACTCACTGGTTTGACTCCTTATTGAACCAAGTCGCTATAGCGTTAAACAAGTATGCTGTTATACAATTCAATTAATGTTAAAAGTATTGTTGCCAAAGAAACATTGTAATCTAAATCAACCTGTTTTACATGTTATAGACTATTACTGAAGCCGACAGCAACAGGTAAGAACCCATGTTAAACACTCACTAATGTGACTCCTTATTGTACCAAATCGCTATACCGTTGCCCAATAAATCACTATGGAATAAAGTTCACTATATGATATTGTAATACAAATCATTTTCCTATTTATTTAGATATAGCATGCTATCTATGATGCATCAATGGTTCTATTTCTCAACTTGTAACACACGGAATTATATTGAATTTTTTAGGTATGAGGTTTGGTCACAATGTTTATGTAATTTATGTAATTGTTGATTGAATATAAATTTTTGTATGTATATCATGTTTCTTTCATGTAATTGGCAAGAGTCCATGAGCTAGGGACATATGGGATATACATTCCTACCAGGAGGGGCAAAGTTTCCCAAACCTCAAAATGCCTATTAATACACCCCCCACCACACCCACAATTCAGTTTTACAAACTTTGCCTCCTATGGAGGTGGTGAAGTAAGTTTGTGCTAGATTTCTATGTTGATATTTGCTTCTCAGCATGCTGAAGCCCGGGAGTATTACCTATTGAATGCAATGGTCATCCTAACGGGGATCTATTTAATAGGTTCTCTGTTTTCGGTCGTAGAGATTCATCTCCTACCTCCCTTTTTAGATCGACGATATACTCTTATATACCATTACCTCTGATTCTCGTTTCAGTACTGGTTTGGCTATCTACTTTATGTAGATGAGTGTCTTTTGGTAAGTAGGTTTTCCTTTATTTAGACACTCAGCTATGGTTTGGCACTTTAAATGTAAAGTTCTGACTCCGTAATTAATACTATGTTACAGGCTCGTAAATCTGTATCTAGGAAGATATATTATCGAGTCTGGAAGACTTACATTTCTTGGTGTTCTTCTCATCATTTTTCCTGGCATTCTTTTAGAATTCCTAGAATTTTACAGTTTCTTCAGGATGGTTTGGATAAGGGTTTGTCTGCAAGTTCCTTGAAAGGACAAATCTCTGCTCTTTCTGTTCTTTTTCACAGAAAGATTGCTAATCTTCCTGATATTCATTGTTTTGTTCAGGCTTTGGTTCGTATAAAACCTGTCATTAAGTCAATCTCTCCTCCTTGGAGTTTGAATTTGGTTCTGGGGGCTCTTCAAGCTCCTCCGTTTGAACCTATGCATTCGCTGGATATTAAATTACTTTCTTGGAAAGTTTTGTTTCTTTTGGCCATCTCTTCTGCTAGAAGAGTTTCTGAATTATCTGCTCTTTCTTGTGAGTCTCCTTTTCTGATTTTTCATCAGGATAAGACGGTTTTGCGAACTTCATTTAAATTTTTACCTAAGGTTGTGAATTCTAACAACATTAGTAGAGAAATTGTAGTTCCTTCATTGTGTCCTAATCCTAAGAACTCTAAGGAAAGCTCATTGCATTCTTTGGATGTAGTTAGAGCTTTGAAATATTATGTTGAAGCTACTAAAGATTTCCGAAAGACTTCTAGTCTATTTGTTATCTTTTCTGGTTCTAGGAAAGGTCAGAAGGCTTCTGCCATTTTTTTGGCATCGTGGTTAAAGCCATCATGCTTATGTTTAGTCGGGTAGAACTCCGCCTCAACGGATTACAGCTCATTCGACTAGGTCAGTCTCTACTTCCTGGGCATTTAGGAATGAAGCTTCGGTTGATCAGATTTGCAAAGCAGCAACTTGGTCTTCTTTGCATACTTTTACTAAATTCTACCGTTTTGATGTGTTTTTTTCTTCAGAAGCAGTCTTTGGTAGAAAAGTACTTCAGGCAGCTGTTTCAGTTTGATTCTTCTGCTTATAATTTCAGTTTTCTCCTGTTAAGTGTAGTCAGTCCACGGGTCATCCATTACTTATGGAATATTTATCTTCCTAACAGGAAACTGCAAGAGAATTACCCAGCAGAGCTTGCTATATAGCTCCTCCCCTCACCTGTCATACTCAGTCATTCTGTTGCAGCCTAACAGATAGGAAGCTGTGAGAGATCTGTGGTGTTTTTTAACTTAGCTTTATTTCTACAATCAAAAGTTTGTTATTTTTAAATGGCACCGGAGTGTGCTGTTTATTCTCAGGCAGCTTTAGAAGAAGAATCTGCCTGGGTTTTTTTCTATGGCCTTAGCAGACGTAACTAAGACCCACTGGCTGTTTCTCATCTGAGGAAAAGTGAGGTAACTTCAGAGAAGGGGAATAGCATGCAGGGCCCCCCTGCAACAAATAGGTATGTGCAGTAAATTATTTTCTGAGGAATGGAATTGACTGAGAAAATACTGCTGATGCCATTGTAAAGTAAGTTCAGCCTTAAATGCAGCGATAGCGACTGGTATCAGGCTGATGTGTGTGTGTGTGTGTGCACTGAATGTATTTTCTAAGGAATGGAATTGACTCTGAAAATACTGTAAATACTGAAATAATGTATGAGCCTTAACTGCAGTAAATGCGACTGGTAGCAGGCTTATTAATAATAATACATAACTTTCAAATGTATGTTTAAAACGTTTACTGGCATGTTAATCGTTTTTTGTGAGGTACTTGGTGATAAAACTTATTAGGGCTTGATTTTTACCACATGGCCATTTTTGTTTTCTGCATAGAAACAGTTTCTGAGCTTCCCCACTGTTGTAATTTGAGTGGGAGGGGCCTATTTTAGCGCTTTTTTGCGCAGTAAAAATTCAGTCACAATCTGTCTACTTCATCCTCCATGATCCAGATCGTCTCTAGAGAGCTCAGGGGTCTTTAAAATCCATTTTGAGGGAGGTAATCAGTCACAGTAGTCCTGTGACAGTGTATTTGACTGTGAGAAAAACGTTAATTATATAATTGTTATCCATTTTTGGGTACTAAGGGGTTAATCATCCATTTGCTGGTGGGTGCAATCCTTTGCTAACTTAATACATTTACTGTGAAAATTTGGTTGCTATAACTATTTTGGTCATTGTTATTTCAACTGTGTCAGTTTTTCTGTGCTTCTTAAAGGCACAGTAACGTTTTTTATATTGCTTGTAAATTAATTTTGAAAAGTATTTCCAAGCTTGCTAGTCTCATTGCTAGTTTGTTTAAACATGTCTGACTTAGATGAATCTCTTTGTTCACTCTGTTTAAAGGCCAATGTGGAGCCCAATAGAAATTTGTGTACCAATTGCATTGATGCTAATTTGAATAAAAGTCAATCTTTACATGTAAAGAAATTATCACCAGACAACGAGGGGGAAGTTATGCCGACTAACTCTCCTCACGTGTCAGTACCTGCGCCTCCCGCTCAGGAGGTGCGTGATTTTGTGGCGCCAAGTACATCAGGGAGGCCCTTACAAATCACTTTGCAAGACATGGCTACTGTTATTACAGAAGTATTATCTAAGTTGCCAGATTTAAGAGGCAAGCGCGATAGCTCTGGGTTAAGGATAGAGCGCGCGGATGAGATGAGAGCCATGTCAGATACTGCGTCACAGTTTGCAGAACGTGAGGACGGAGAGCTTGATTCTGTGGGTGACGGATCTGATCCAGGGAGACTGGATTCAGAGATTTCCAATTTTAAATTTAAGCTAGAGAACCTCCGCACATTGCTAGGGGAGGTATTAGCAGCTCTGAATGATTGTAACACGGTTGCAATTCCAGAGAAATTATGTAGGTTGGATAAATACTATGCGGTGCCGGTGTGTACTGACGTATTTCCTATACCAAAAAGGCTTACAGAGATTATTAGCAAGGAGTGGGATAGACCTGGTGTGCCTTTTACCCCTCCTCCCATATTTAGGAAAATGTTTCCTATTGACGCCACCACACGAGACTTATGGCAGACGGTCCCTAAGGTGGAGGGAGCAGTTTCTACTTTAGCTAAGCGTACCACTATCCCGGTGGAGGATAGTTGTGCCTTTTCAGATCCAATGGATAAAAAAATTAGAGGGATACCTTAAGAAAATGTTTGTTCAACAAGGTTTTATTTTACAGCCCCTTGCATGCATTGCGCCTGTCACTGCTGCGGCAGCATTCTGGTTTGAGTCTCTGGAAGAGGCCATTCGCTCAGCTCCATTGGATGAAATAATGAACAAGCTTAAAACACTTAAGCTAGCTAACGCATTTGTTTCTGATGCCGTTGTGCATTTAACAAAACTTACGGCTAAGAACTCCGGATTCGCCATCCAAGCGCGCAGAGCGCTATGGCTTAAATCCTGGTCAGCTGACGTGACTTCTAAATCTAAATTGCTTAATATTCCTTTCAAAGAGCAGACCTTATTCGGGCCCGGCTTGAAAGAAATTATTGCTGACATTACGGGAGGTAAGGGCCATGCTCTACCTCAGGACAGGGCCAAATCAAAGGCCAAACAGTCTAATTTTCGTGCCTTTCGTAACTTCAAGACAGGAGCAGCATCAACTTCCTCTGCTCCAAAGCAGGAAGGAGCTGTTGCTCGTTACAGGCAGGGCTGGAAAGTTAACCAGTCCTGGAACAGGGGCAAGCAGGCCAAGAAACCTGCTGCTGCCCCCAAGACAGCATGAAGAGAGGGCCCCCTATCCGGAAACGGATCTAGTGGGGGGCAGACTTTCTCTCTTCGCCCAGGCTTGGGCAAGAGATGTCCAGGATCCCTGGGCGTTGGAGATCATATCCCAGGGATATTTCCTGGACTTCAAGACTTCTCCTCCACGGGGGAGATTTCATCTTTCAAGGTTATCAGCAAACCAAACAAAGAAAGAGGCGTTTCTACGCTGTGTACAAGACCTCTTACTAATGGGGGTAGTCCACCCAGTTCCGCGGACGGAACACGGGCAGGGATTCTATTCAAATCTATTTGTGGTTCCCAAAAAAGAGGGAACCTTCAGACCAATCTTGGACTTAAAAATACTAAACAAATTTCTAAGAGTTCCATCATTCAAAATGGAGACTATTCGAACCATCCTTCCCATGATCCAAGAGGGTCAGTACATGACCACGGTGGACCTAAAGGATGCCTACCTTCACATACCGATTCACAAGGACCATTACCGGTATTTGAGATTTGCCTTCCTAGACAGGCATTACCAGTTTGTAGCTCTTCCCTTCGGATTAGCTACGGCTCCAAGAATCTTTACAAAAATTCTAGGATCACTTCTGGC
Organism: Bombina bombina; assembly: GCF_027579735.1. Lineage (NCBI taxonomy): Eukaryota > Metazoa > Chordata > Amphibia > Anura > Bombinatoridae > Bombina > Bombina bombina. The sequence goes on from NC_069500.1 coordinate 1,389,864,534, forward strand.
GGTACTAAGACCGCGAGGCATAGCGGTGACTCCGTACCTAGACGACATTCTGATACAAGCGTCAAGTTTTCAAACTGCCAAGTCTCATACAGAGATAGTTCTGGCATTTCTGAGGTCGCATGGGTGGAAGGTGAACGTGGAAAAGAGTTCTCTATTACCACTTACAAGAGTTCCCTTTCTAGGGACTCTTATAGATTCTGTAGAGATGAAAATTTACCTGACAGAAGCCAGGTTATTAAAATTTCTAAATGCTTGCCGTGTCCTTCACTCCATTCCACACCCGTCAGTAGCTCAGTGCATGGAAGTAATCGGCTTAATGGTAGCGGCAATGGACATAGTACCATTTGCGCGCCTGCATCTCAGACCGCTGCAATTGTTCATGCTAAGTCAGTGGAACGGGGATTACTCAGATTTGTCCCCCCCACTAAATCTGGATCAAGAGACCAGAGATTCTCTTCTATGGTGGCTCTCTCGGCCACATCTGTCCAAGGGGATGACCTTTCGCAGGCCAGATTGGACGATTGTAACAACAGACGCCAGCCTTCTAGGCTGGGGAGCAGTCTGGAATTCCCTGAAAGCTCAGGGATTATGGACTCAGGATGAGAAACTCCTCCCAATAAATATTCTGGAGTTAAGAGCAATCTTCAATGCTCTCCTAGCTTGGCCTCAGTTAGCAACTCTGAGGTTCATCAGATTTCAGTCGGACAACATCACGACTGTGGCTTACATCAACCATCAAGGGGGAACCAGAAGTTCCCTAGCGATGTTGGAAGTCTCAAAGATAATTCGCTGGGCAGAGTCTCACTCTTGCCACCTGTCAGCGATCTACATCCCAGGCGTGGAGAACTGGGAGGCGGATTTTCTAAGTCGCCAGACTTTTCATCCGGGAGAGTGGGAACTTCATCCGGAGGTCTTTGCTCAACTGGTTCGTCGTTGGGGCAAACCAGATCTGGATCTCATGGCGTCTCGTCAGAACGCCAAGCTTCCTTGTTACGGATCCAGGTCCAGGGACCCGGGAGCGGTGCTGATAGATGCTCTGACAGCCCCTTGGGTCTTCAACATGGCTTATGTGTTTCCACCATTCCCAATGCTTCCTCGTTTGATTGCCAAGATCAAACAGGAGAGAGCTTCGGTGATTCTGATAGCGCCTGCGTGGCCACGCAGGACCTGGTATGCAGACCTAGTGGACATGTCGTCCTGTCCACCGTGGTCTCTGCCTCTGAGACAGGACCTTCTAATTCAGGGTCCTTTCAAACATCCAAATCTAATTTCTCTGAGGCTGACTGCATGGAGATTGAACGCTTGATTCTATCAAAGCGTGGTTTCTCGGAGTCGGTTATTGATACCTTAATACAGACTAGGAAGCCTGTTACCAGACAAATTTACCATAAAATATGGCGTAAATATTTACATTGGTGCGAATCCAAGAGTTACTCATGGAGTAAGGTTAGGATTCCTAGAATATTGTCCTTTCTACAAGAGGGTTTAGAAAAGGGCTTATCTACTAGTTCGTTAAAGGGACAGATTTCTGCTCTGTCTATTCTTCTACACAAACGTCTGGCTGAAGTTCCAGACGTTCAGGCTTTCTGTCAGGCTTTAACTAGGATTAAGCCTGTGTTTAAGTCTGTTGCTCCGCTGTGGAGCTTAAACTTAGTTCTTAATGTTCTTCAAGGCGTTCCATTTGAACCCCTTCATTCCATTGATATCAAGTTGTTATCTTGGAAAGTTCTGTTTTGGATGGCTATTTCCTCGGCTCGGAGAGTCTCTGAGTTATCTGCCTTACATTGTGATTCTCCTTATCTGATTTTCCATTCAGACAAGGTAGTTCTGCGTACTAAACCTGGGTTCTTACCTAAGGTAGTTACTAACAAGAATATCAATCAAGAGATTGTTGTTCCATCTCTGTGTCCTAACCCTTCTTCAAAGAAGGAACGACTTTTGCATAATCTGGACGTAGTCCGTGCCCTGAAATTCTATTTGCAGGCAACTAAGGATTTTCGTCAAACTTCTTCCCTGTTTGTCGTTTATTCTGGACAGAGGAGAGGTCAAAAGGCTTCGACTACCTCTCTCTCTTTTTGGCTTCGTAGCATAATACGATTAGCCTATGAGACTGCTGGACAGCAGCCTCCTGAAAGGATTACAGCTCATTCTACTAGAGCTGTGGCTTCCACCTGGGCCTTTAAAAATGAGGCCTCTGTTGAACAGATTTGCAAGGCTGCGACTTGGTCTTCGCTTCACACTTTTTCAAAATTTTACAAATTTGACACTTTTGCTTCCTCGGAGGCTGTGTTTGGGAGAAAGGTACTTCAGGCAGTGGTTCCTTCTGTTTAATGTTCCTGCCTTGTCCCTCCCTTCATCCGTGTACTTTAGCTTTGGTATTGGTATTCCATAAGTAATGGATGACCCGTGGACTGACTACACTTAACAGGAGAAAACATAATTTATGCTTACCTGATAAATTCCTTTCTCCTGTAGTGTAGTCAGTCCATGGCCCGCCCTGTTTTTACGGCAGGTCTAAATTTTAATTAAACTCCAGTCACCACTGTACCCAATGGTTCCTCCTTTCTCGTATGCTTTCTCGAATGACTGAGTATGACAGGTGAGGGGAGGAGCTATATAGCAAGCTCTGCTGGGTAATTCTCTTGCAGTTTCCTGTTACGAAGAGAAATATTCCATAAGTAATGGATGACCCGTGGACTGACTACACTACAGGAGAAAGGAATTTATCAGGTAAGCATAAATTATGTTTTTTTCATTATAAGATTAAGACTTTGTTTTGGGTGTGGATTATTTTTCAGCGGAATTGGCTGTCTTTATTTTATCCCTCCCTCTCTAGTGACTCTTGCGTGGAAGATCCACATCTTGGGTATTCATTATCCCATACGTCACTAGCTCATGGACTCTTGCTAATTACATGAAAGAAAACATAATTTATGTAAGAACTTACCTGATAAATTCATTTCTTTCATATTAGCAAGAGTCCATGAGGCCCACCCTTTTTTGTGGTGGTTATGATTTTTTTTGTATAAAGCACAATTATTCCAATTCCTTATTTTTTTTATGCTTTCGCACTTTTTTCTTATCACCCCACTTCTTGGCTATGCGTTAAACTGATTTGTGGGTGTGGTGAGGGGTGTATTTGTAGGCATTTTGAGGTTTGGGAAACTTTGCCCCTCCTGGTAGGAATGTATATCCCATACGTCACTAGCTCATGGACTCTTGCTAATATGAAAGAAATGAATTTATCAGGTAAGATCTTACATAAATTATGTTTTTCAGTTTTTTTCATTATATGATTAAAACTTTTAATTTGGGTCGTTTATTATTTTTTCAGCGGAATTGGCTGTCTTTATTTTTATCCCTACCTCTCTAGTGACTCTTGCGTGGAGTTCCACATCTTGGGTATTTGCTATCCCATACTTCACTAGCTCATGGACTCTTGCCAATTACATGAAAGAAAACATAATTTACCTGATAAATTCATTTCTTTCATATTGGCAAGAGTCCATGAGGCCCACCCTTTTTATGGTGGTTATGGTTTTTTTGTATAAAGCACAATTATTCCAATTCCTTGTTGATGCTTTCGCTCCTTTCTTATCACCCCACTTCTTGGCAATTCGTTAAACTGAATTGTGGGTGTGGTGAGGGGTGTATTTATAGGCATTTTGAGGTTTGGGAAACTTTGCCCCTCCTGGTAGGAATGTATATCCCATACGTCACTAGCTCATGGACTCTTGCCAATATGAAAAAAATGAATTTATCAGGTAAATTCTTACATAAATTATGTTTTTTAGATTGTCTTGAAAAAGGCTAGATGCGTAGCTGAAACGTAAACTATGATGAATTGTATGAATATTGTTTTTTATACAGTCAAACCCTGTGAGTGCCCTTTCTTGGATTACTTTGTACATGTGACTTAAGGAGTCACCCAGGCACCGGATGAGCTACGGCCAAGGGAGTGAATGCATGCAAAGTGTGTGTGTATATATATATATATATATATATATATATATATATATATATATATATATATATATATATATATATATATATATATATGTGTGTGTGTGTATATATATATATATATTTATATATGTATGTATAGTGTTTGTATATGTATATTGTGTGTGTGTGTAATTTTGCTGCTATTACAGGCTGCAAGATTGTAAACTTTTTATTTTATCCTAGGTGTGAAGTTGAAAACCGATATCAAGGGAACCCATTGAAAGGAACATGTTATTGTGAGTATGCATGTTTTCCCTACATTTATTGATATATTTTGTTTCAGAATTATGATAAATAACAATGTTGGCAGTGTCGCTTTCTTGCCATGACACTACGTTAATTAGATATCACCCACCCCTATGTTGAGTCACATATTGGTAACCTCGCTCACCTTGTCAGGCTCATGTCTTCTGGATATATAAATTGGTAGAAGGCTCACACTGTGCAGTGCCCCCTTCACCAAAACCAAAAATAATGGATGTTTTGGAACCCCTATTCCGTTAAAAAGCAAATATTCTACCCACACAATAAAAACATACTTAAGATATGTTTTAATCTGTTACTTAAACATAACACAACAGTTCGTGATCTTTTCCCACCCCCAATCAGGTTTAAGAAGAGGAAAAGGTTAACTTTATTCAGTTTCTTTACTAAAACTGTTCATTATATGAAAGATATGTAGAGAAATGGCTCCACATCAATTTTATTGAAACCCTTTGGGTGTATGGTGTCTGTTAGTCCTTCTCTGGTATTTTTAACATCCGTTTCAGTTCTTACCATATGCTCTTATTTTAATGGGTCAAGTACTTTTAAGATGCCTTTTACTTTGTTGATAACACTACCTAAAGTTGGCAAATGTTTAATGTTCATTTAAAATCCTTATAACTGGTAACATCATGTAAGTATTTACAAGTTTTTTTGTGGTTACTCATTTAGCATCAGGTCTCAAGTCACTGAAAATAAAGGATATTCAAAATAAATTATAAGTTCATTTTACCACTTTGCTCCATTTCTTTCCTAAAGGGAACAAAATGGAGCAAAAAAGAATATAGGTACAATGTATCACATTGTCCTATTTTACACCTATAGAGAAGTAATTTATGTTAAACATTTTGTTTTTGAATGCACACATCTAAATTTGTCCTCACCATTATGGAAATCACAGCAGACTTCATTGCCCAGTGGTGCATTACATTGACATGAAACTGATGCTTCATAACTCTAATAAGCTGACTAGAAAATATCACCTGCTCATCTCTATGTAAAAAAGGCAGATATTTTACCTCAAATTTCCTATGTATTCAAAGAGACTTTAAGCAGCCAGTGAGGATACTTGTCCCAGGACTTGCAAGGGATTGTGCATCTGTCATGTGCAGGCACAGTCATGTTATTTTCCTATTCAGTTTATCTAAGTTCTATGAAAGCTCATGACATCACAGCAAATGCAAAGTATTACCTCAGCACTTTTTTTTTATGCAGCTGGACAGCAGCTGAAGTATAACTGTTACCAGAGCACTTATTTTTGTGAGCTGAAGACATTTTTTTTTACATAGAGATGCTCAGATTATATTTTCTTGTCAGCTTTTTACAGTTATACTGCATCACTTTCAAATGATTTAGCATATGAGAATTATGTCCCTTTAAATGAGCAATGACAGTTGTCCTGGCAATAAGCTTCTGGGTGGTTCTGCTCAGGACAATTACATTTCTGAAAGTCCACAAGCTACAGGAATAGGCAAAACCCAGCACACAACAGTGTTTAATCTCTCTCAGGTTCCCATGATTCCTTTATTTTTTTTGCCTCCAGCAAGCAGGATGGTGATGGAATAGCAGCCATAGAGGGGCGTAAAAGAAAACATTGGCAGGGAGAGTAATTCTCCTGTGGGAGTATGTTACTTGCATTGCACAGGTGTTGCTGGGACTGGTCTTGCAGTCTCCTCCTGTTGGGGCGTCAGGATGCTCCTCCCTTTGATTCTGTGTCAGTACATGCTACATTGATTGCGCTCTTCTACTGGAAGCAGGTCTCCTGCAGCTTGATAGTCACAGAACTTGCACTGACATAGCCCACAGGCTACTAACATGAGCATGTACACATGATTAACATAGCCCGGGGGACATAGTTGCATACACCATACAGTTTTAGGCACTTTTGTGCACTTGTACACATTTACAGTAAAATTGAGGTACTGTCTCTTTAAATGTGTTTAGTACTCAGTCTAAGTAGATTTTCAGATGATCATGATCATTTCCAAAACTGTGGAGCTTGTTTTCAGCTGTTAAATATCACTCCCCTACCCACAATCCCCCAGTCATTCTCTTTGCCTGTTGTGCAAGGAGGAGGTGAGGTTTAGGTGTCTGAGGAGAAGTTTTCTTCAAGATTTTTTTTATTTTTTTTTATTTTTTTTTTAGCAGAGTAAGTTTACTCTATTACTTTCTGGGGTCTAGCCTTTCTAAGTGTTTTTTTTCACTTAGAGACAGTACCCAAATTTTGTTCTGACTTCAGTCTTAGATTGTGCCAATAAGTGTGTTCTCCTGAGGGTGTTTAACCCTTTCTGTGTCTGTTATGCTGTATTTCTGTGCTGCCATCTAAGTTTAGATACTTGCCTGTTCTTAATATTCTAAATTATTATGTAGCAAACTGGTGCATCTAAAGTGTAAGAGCTAAAGTGGAGGTAACAGGACAATACAGAAGCCCCAATTACACACTAAATGGCTGCGAAAAACACACTAGTCGAAATGGGCGAATACTGAGTCAAATTGCAATGTGTAATGGATGCGGAGGCTTCTGGCCTAACACGCCGGTACGCAAATTATGCACAATGAGCCAGACTACTAATACACTGGAGGTCCAGAACCGACAGTTGATACAGCAGTAAACCTACCGACCTAATTGTGCATTGAGAGGAATATCTGTCCTGAGTCGCGTAAGCATTGACACGTCGCTGCTGTGTTACACCGGATGCCCCAAACAGCTTAAGGTAGCACGTGTATGCACATAAGTTTTCCCGGAACAACGGATTTTGGCAGCATCCATCTGTACACAATACAGATAGACACTCTATACTCTGGAACATCTGTGGGGTCAACGTTTTATACATTAACACCTGCTCAAGTTTGATCTTTACATCATGGAGCTGGTAACTTCTCTCTTGAAAACAATCTGCGCTCGGCTCCATCAACAGGCAGTCATAGTCGACACTCTAAAAACTGTAGTTGGCACTCCTTACGCCACAGTACTTATCGAAGATCAACACACCAACAGCGCAGATTACCTATTAGACAGCGGAGATATTGCCTTGTATTGCGCATCTAAAAAGCAGTACATGCAACAAGGAGAGTATGAGCTTATCGCAGGACCGGAACGGAGAGAGCTTATTACCACAGGGGCCAAAATCAGATGTTTTTGACAAAACAGATGAACAGTACAGAGTTCTTGTGTCTGTGGGTTCTTTGCAAACCTTAGAGGCGTCACTCTGGGACAGCTTACAATGTTGGCTCAACCTCTCTTATGCCGGTAGCAACATAATCCGGAGTGCATTTAGGTTCTGTGACAACTTAATGAATCATCAGATAGAAAGAGCAGCGTATTTCATGAAGGAATTGTCTTCAGAAAGGAGCTCACAACCATTAATGGAGGTGTACTGTGTAAGGGTAGGAGTGGGATAGACTACCAGCGCTTAATATATCATAAAGAATGGGGCTATTATTTATATGCTCATAGACTTTCCTGTTTTATGTTTGTTTAACCTTTAGACAGTTCTTTTCACTACATTTACCACAGTTATTCTGAGACACCTATGGCACATATCACGCTTCCCTCCCTCTCACCATAACCATTAGCATTCACCATATATGCTTAGGTATTTGGTACAGTATTTGTCCATAAGCAACCCTTAGTCCCATTAAGTAAGTAGTGTGGTGTCAGGGTCCCCTTGCTACATATGATATACACGCTCTTATCTTACATTTCTTTGCACCTTGGTCAGGATGACTCCTACCCATTATAGAGTATTCCCAATTTGGTTTTGTAACCCTTATAGCATTCTGAAACTCGGGATATACATGGAACCTATTCTGTAACTTACTCTCAGCAATGTACTTAGTTTCCATATCTCAATCTATTTGATGTTGTACTATTTTATGTATATTGTGCAGCTTCCACCCATTAAACTCCCCATTGTTGCAGCTACTACCAATTCATAGAGAATACATACAGGGTGATGGCTGATACTACACTATTTCAAGGGTCTAGCTTGATAATGCACATCACTTATTGACTCTTAAACTACTTTAGCTAAGTGGGTAAGCGTGATACCCATGTGAAAGTCTTCAGTATGGGATGTCTCTTTTTGCAGTGGACATTAGTTTACTGTTTCTCGGAGTACTACTGTGTCCTAGTTAGATGTATTGTGTTGTCTACTAAATGTTTTAATATGGTTAAATGTTTGATAGCTGAGACCATGATGGAGGAGGATACTATTTCTGTGGGATATTTTGTTTTGCCAATATTGTTTATTATATTCTCTGTATTATTCTTGAGCCCTATAGGCTTAATCTCATACATCCAAGATTTGGATAATTTTCCCTGATCCCTAAATTTCATGGGTATTTAAGCTATAGTCATATGGCAAGCTATAATGCGATACCAGCACTATCTTCTTTATATTTCCAACATAGTTCCTAACAAGAAATCAAGGTGCTACTTCACCATGCTGTTGAGACCTTATGTGTTTCATATTATCTCTTGGTACATAAGAGACTGTGTGTATGTGTGTATATATATATATATATATATATATATATATTTTAATCCTTCAATGTTACATTATTTTAAATGTTGCTCGCACATTGAAAAACTAGAATTAACATAACACCAGTATGTGGTTCACTGTTATTATACAAGACCATACTTATACTTCTACTAAAAGCCATTAGACCCAAGAGGGTCGTTGATATGATTAACATAACTACACCTAATAGTCGGCAACAAGTATGCTATGCTACATTGCATTAACACCCCAACCCCCCAACCATGCTAACATGTACCCCTGGTGGGGCTACATTCAACTCAATATTCGATAGTTAACTATATTCCTATTTTCCACTTATTTTATATTACCTCAAGCGGTGCTAACCCGCTGATAAATCTCTTAGATACTTACTAAGTGTCATTAGATCCAACTGGGTCTTCATTTTCACTAACATGCCTCACCAGTGTTGCCAATATCATAGCGTCCATAAGCTGCCTGCTCATTAGTCATTCATGAAAGCAACCATAACTACAAAATGGAGGTATCAGATGCTCATGTTTGAATAATCATTTGCTTATTGTTTATATAATTGCAATATTTTTCATGACAATGTTGTCATTTGTGTTTTGACATTTATTGTATGTCTCTTTTTATTGAGCAAAACCTCAATAAAAATGTTATTAACCACCACAACAAAAAAAACTATTTAATTTCTTTCCTATGGCATGGAGAGTCCACGAAACACTCTAATTACTTGTGGGATATTCACTCCTGGCCAGCAGGAGGTGGCAAAGAGCACCCCAGCAGAGCTGTTAAGTATTACTTCCCTTACCCATAACCCCCAGTCATTATCTTTGCCTTGATCACGCGAGGATGGCAAAGATAGTGTCTGGAGATTTTTTTAATCCTTTTATGGGTACTTTTCCCTGCAAGCAAGGACTGGGGGTCTAGCTGTGTCCATGTCAATCTCTTTAGTAAGAGTAATGGTGGCTATTAGCAGTTAGAAGATTGTCGAGGTGGTCTTTGCTTAACTTCTAACATTATTGCTACCCCTATTATAGAAAGCCAGGGTTGGTTACTCTGTTCTTTCCTTTCTATAGGTCCCTGGTAGAAGTGGAGAAGCTGCCACACCTCAGAAAACGGCTCCTGTCTGACAGAGCAGGATCCACAGTTAAGTGCTTTCCCTTCTAGGTTAGAAGGTACTGGCACTATACAGGTTAAATCCTTGTGGAAAGCATTTGAATACTGTTTTAGGGGCACTGCTTATATGTGAAGAAGGCATCCTATTTCATTGGGGCTCAGAGATGAAGTGTTTGAAAAATGCTTATTGTGTTTGGAGGCTAAGATCATTCCCCCTGTACAGTTTTGTTATTCATGATTAAATAAAACTGTAATGTTTAAAGATAAGATGTCTCTCCCTGAGCCTCCTGTCTCTCAGGATAGTGTTATCCTAGCTACTCCTTAGCTTTCCCCTCAAGCTTCCCGAAGCTTCACATGCAGTGCCCTATGGTTCCTCTAGTCTAAACAACCTCCTGAGGTGTTTTTTTACCTGGGGATTTCACTGCACATATTACTTCTGCTGTTTCCGCAGCTTTATCAGCCTTTCCAGAGGTTTCTGGTAAGCTTAAGAGGAAATCTAATCATATTGATGTTGGTAAGGCAGACTCTGCTAAGGCTGCATTAGCCAGTTTCTCTCAGTTATGAGGATAATGATTCTTCAGTGGCTTCTGAGGGGGGATTGTCAGATTCGGATACTGTAGTGACCAATTCTGCAGATTCAGAGGAGATTAATTTCAGATTTAAGTTAGAACACCAAGTTCTTTTGAAGGAGGTTCTTGCTACTTTGGAAGAATCAGACGCATCTGCGGAGAATCCAAAGAGGACTAGTAAGCTTAATAGGGTATATGATGTACCCTCATCTGTGGAAGTGTTTCCAGTTCCAGGCTGTATGGCAGATATCATAACTCGGGAATGGGATAAACCAGGGATTTCTTTTTCCCTGTCCCCTGTTTTTAAAAAGAAGTTTCCTGTCGCTGATGCTATTCGTGGCTCAAGGTTCCCAAGGTAGAGGAAGCTATCTCTACTCTGAGAGAACTACTATTCCTATTGAAGATAGTACTTCTTTCAAGGATCCCATGGATAAGAAGCTTGAGGTTTTTTGAAGATGTACATTCATCAGGCATTACAGTGGCAACCTGTTGCTAGTATTGCTACAGTTGCAGGGGCAGCATCTTATTGGTGCAATGACTTATCTAATCTTATCCTAGAGGAGACTACTATAGAGGAGATCAAGACAGGATCAAGGCTCTCAAGCTAGCCAATACCTTTATTTGTGATGCCAACATGCATGTTCTTAGACTGGGTGCTAAGATTTCTGGTTTTACTATTTTAGCTCGCAGAGCTCTGTAGTTAAAATCTTGGTCTGTAGATGTTACATCCAAGTCCAAGCTTTTATCTTTGCCTTATAAGGGTAAGACCTTGTTTGATCCAGGTCTGGCAGAAATAATTTCTGACATTACAGGTGGAAAGGGTTCTTTCCTACCTCAGGATAAAAAAACTAGGCCTAAGGGTTGCCAGAATTCTAATTTTAGTTCCTTTCGTAACTTTAAGGGACAGAAGTCTTCCTCTTCCAAGTTTGATCAGGCAAAACAAGGAGAAAGGACAGCACATCCGGACCGGGTACACATCCCATGACCCATAAACAGGTTCAGCTTTGGTTGCTATCACAGTCATATAAAGCTACACTATTTATAGAGTCACAGGCAGTTAACCCCGGGCCTGCCTGGGTGCAAGTCCATAGGGTGAATTACAGAAACAGACACTGCAGCACACACACACACAAAAAGTCCAGCTCTCGCTCACAAGCTCTCAGCTAGGATTAAAACTGGAAGAGTTAGTTACCGTATTTGGCCAAATGGGACACGCCCAGGTACCATGTCAAAGTCTCTTCCACATACCTGAGTCCCTGATACAGCCACACAACTGCAGCCACGCACATCAGAAAATCCAAACTTCATGTTTCTTGCCTCTCTCTCCAGTTTATTTGTCCATCTGTGGCTCAATGCATGCAGGTGATTGGACTGATGGTTGCCTCCATGGACATCATTCCTTTTGCTCGGTTTTATCTGAGACCTCGGCAACTATGCATGCTCAGTCAATGGAACGGGGACCACTCTTTAGAAGAAGATAAATTTGGATTCCCCATCAAGAGTCTTTCAAAGAAGATAAATTTGGATTCCCCAACAAGAGTCTCTCTCGTGGTGGATTTCACAGAACCATCTGTCTCAGGGCCCATGCTTCCTGAGGCCTTTCTGGGTGATTGTGACCACGGACCCCGACCTGTTGGGCTGGGGAGCGGTTTGGGGTTTCTTAAAAGCACAGGGTCTGAGGACTTCGGAGTCGTTGTCTTTTCCAATAAACATCTTGGAGTTGAGAGCAATTTTCAATGCTTTTAGTAGCTTGGCCTCAACTAGCTTTGGTCTGATTTATCAGATTTCAGTCGGACAACATCATCTTGGTGGCCTACATCAACCACCAGGGTGGAACTCTGAGTTCCTTGGAAATGAAGGAGGTGACTCGCATTCTCCAGTGGGCGGAGTCATACGATTGCCATCTCTCTGCCATCCACATACCAGGGGTGACAACTGGGAGGCGGATTTTCTGAGCAGGCAGACTTTTCATCCTGGACAGTGGGCTCTCCACCCAGAGGTTTTCACAATAACTCCTCTCAGGTGTGGGGTTCCGAAGTTGGATCTCATGGCATCTCGTCAAAACGCCAAGCTTCCAAAGTACAGTTCAAGGTCAAGAGATCCTCAAGCCATTCTGGTAGATGTTCTAGCGGTTCCTTCTAGCTTCAATCTAGCATACCTGTTTCCTCCGTTTGCATTGCTTCCACAAGTAATTGCTTGCATCAAGCAGGAGAGAGCTTCTGTGATTATCATAGCTGCTGCATGGCCTCGCAGGATCTGGTTCGTGTATCTAGTGACGATGAAATCTCTTCTGCCGTGGAGGTTACCTTTCAGGAAGGATCTTATACTTCAGGGTCTCTTTCTTCATCCAAATCTAGTTTCTCTGAAGCTGACTGGTGATTGAACGTTTAAGTTTGGCTAGACGTGGCTTCTCTTAGAAAGTCATAGATACTATGCTTCAGGCTCGTAAAAGAGTTACTCGCAGAATTTACCATAGGGTATGGTGTAAATATCTTTATTGGTGTGATTCAAAGGGTTTTTCTCGGAACAACAAAGTAAGGGTTACTCGAAATTTGGCTTTTCTTCAGAAGGGCCGGGAGAAGGCTTTGTCAGTCAGTACTTTGAAGGGTCAGATTTCTGCACCGTCTATTCTTCTGCATAAACGTCTGGTAGTTCTGCCAGATGTTCAGTCTTTTGTTCAGGCCATTTCTTTCATGATGGTGAGAGTCCATGAGCCCATACTTTCTTCTTGTTCATTTGGCGGCTTTGCTTGTTTTGTACTTTTTTGCTGTGCTTTATTTTTCCTGCTTTTCTTTTTTTCTCATCTCGGGAGGCATTTAAAGATCTGGTGTGTTGGGGTGTCTTTTGCCGCCTCCTAGTGGCCGGGAGGGGAATGTTCCCGCAGCCATGACTCTTGGGCTCTCACCATTTTGAAGGAGCATAAATAGTTTTTTCTAATGCACTTTGCATTGCAGCTTTCCTTGCTATAGTTTACTGGGATGCATAGCCCTTTAAATCTGTTTTATTTAATATACCAATATCAAAGAATGATACTACTGTGTTTAGTGTACAGTCATTTTAACGACTTTCTCTTTTCATACAGATACTTTGCTTATTGACTACCAGTTCACTTTTAGCCTGTCCCAAGAAGATGATCGCTACTATACTGCGATTAATTTTGTGGCAACACCAGAAGAAGTGAGTGTTTTTTTTTTTTTTTTTTTAATGGATTCTAATAATTGTAACCCCTGCCTGCAAAACAAATTTGTAGTCATTTGTTGATCTTTTAACTCCATGCTGACTACTATTTTTTGGTCACTGACAATTCTGTTCTTCCTTCATCATTTTATTTTCTCCATATATGTTTGTGCCTTTCTCCCCTTGTTGTTTTTCTCCCCCCAGATAAAGTGTATGTGTGTCTTGCTGTGTATGTCAAGTGTGCACTCCCACTATCTCCCCTAGGGCAGCGTTCATATATAGGGGTTTTGTTGGATACTTACAAACTGTCATCTTTCTGCTAGCTTTATAGTCTTGTGTTCTACTGAAATCTTAAAATTCAAAGAAGAAAACTCTAGGGAACCTGCTCTGGCTGTGCTCTCTAGAAAGGAAACCACTAGCTTTTAATCCTTGTGCAGGAGTCTAATATTTTCCATCTCTGCGGTATTGGTGGACCTGTTACAGTATGCTCTTTGTTTCCATGTAGGAAATGAAGTATTTGATTTGGAATAGCACATAATATTCAAGTCAAAGGGAAATTTGTATTCCCATATTACATGGCAGGAAATACAGCAACATTTTTTACTGTGTCGTTTAGAAAGTTCTGATATATTTGAGTATTAGAAAACCGCTTGTTTTTATTTGACAGTGTTTTGGGTCCTATTAACTATGAATTATCAGTGTTAATTTTGTCGACTAAAATGAGTATAAAACTAAAGAAATTCTGATGACTAAAATACGACTAAAACTAAAATGGCATTTTAGTCAAAAGACTATGACTAAAACTTAATCAAAATTTGCGGACAAAAACATTTTATGCAAGGTGTTATAATCAATCTATATATAATTACTGCTCTTTTGTCAAATTTTCGAAACTTAATTTTAATAAATTTTAAGATAAAGACATGTTATATACCACGACAGTTAAATCTGTTAAGTCTGTATTGCATGTTCAAACCTTAATAACATAAATAAAAGCAGGTTAATAAACCTTTACTCAAGGAGTATATAATGAGTTTGGAAGTTCTAGAGCAGTGCTAATATCGTTGCCGAAAATCTTTTGAATCTGTGAACAATCAATTGATTCTTCCTATAGAAATAAGCATAACCCACGAGTATGGGTTTAAGTTATGCTGTGCCTGTGCTAGCTGCAGAAACTTTTTGTTGTGTTGAGTTACTTGATACTTGTTTTAATTATTAACAGAGAACTGTTAAAGTTTTATATTGGGTAATATGTGCAATACAGCCAATACAGTTTACAGTTTTGTTTTTTTATATTTTAAAGTTGCACTTCTGTTTGTTTATGAAACTTGGTATTATTTAAGTTTAATAAAGATGTTATATATCACAAGGGCTAAATCTGTGTCTGTATTGCATGTTTAAACCTCAATACCATAAATAATAACCGGTGTTATGTTTACTCCTGGAGTATATAATCAGTTTGCAAATTATAGAGAAATGCTTAAATAATGCATTACACTTTAATTAAACCCCTTAGATTTTAGTTGACTAAAATCTACTGGAGATTCAGTTGACTAAAACTAGACAAAAACGAAAACAATTCAGATGACTAAAATACGACTAAAACTAAAATGGCATTTTAGTCAAAAGACTAAAACTGAATCGAAATTTGCAGTCAAAATTAATACTGTGAATTATCTTGGTGACAGTGTGGATTTGATTAATAACCCAGTCAGTTTGTGTGTCTAAATTAATATTTCTTTCATGTAATTAGCAAGAGTCCATGAGCTAGTGACGTATGGGATATACATTCCTACCAGGAGGGGCAAAGTTTCCCAAACCTTAAAATGCCTATAAATACACCCCTCACCACACCCACAATTCAGTTTTACAAACTTTGCCTCCCGTGGAGGTGGTGAAGTAAGTTTGTGCTAGATTCTTCGTTGATATTTGAATACAATGGTCTACCTCTAGGGGATCTATTTCATAGGTTCTCTGTTATCGGTCGTAGAGATTTCTTCTCCTACCTCCCTTTTCAGATCGACGATATACTCTTATATACCATTACCTCTACTGATTCTCGTTTCAGTACTTGTTTGGCTATCTACTACATGTAGAGGAGTGTCCTGGGGTAAGTAAGTCTTATTTTTTGTGACACTCTGCGCTATGGCTGGGCACTTTATATGTAAAGTTCTAAATATATGTCTATAAACTTATATTTGCCTTGATTCAGGATAATCAGTATTCCTTTTCTATACAGACTGTCAGTTTCATTATTGGGATAATGCATTTAATTATTTTTTCTTACCTTGAAAAATTTCATTTGGCCATTTTTTTCCTGCGTGCTGTTAGGCTCGCTGGGGCAGAAAATGTTTCTTTTTATTACGTCTTTTTTTGGCGCTAAAAATTTTGTCATTTCCGGTGACGTAATTTACGTCGGAAGTTGTATTCTGTTACGTATGCGTATTCAGACATTTTTTTGCGCCCAAAAAAAATGTGGGCGTCTTTTTTACTCACATTATTTAAACATTTTCTTTTCATTGCTTCTGGTTTCTAGAAGCTTATTATTTTGCATTCTTTCCCATTCCTAAACTGTCATTTAAGGAATTTGATAATTTTGCTTTATATGTTGTTTTTTCTATTACATATTGCAAGATGTCTCATCCTGACTCTGGATCAAAATCCACTAATGGACAGACGCTGTCTGATGCTGGTTCTACCAAAGTTTAGTGCATATGTTATAAACTTGTGGTAACTGTTCCTCCAGCCGTAGTTTGTGAAAGCTGTCATGATAAACTTTCCAATGCAGATTGTGTTTCCATTAGTAATAATCCTTTACCTGTTGTTGTTCCTTCAACATCTACTGTTCAGGATGTTCCTGTTAATGTAAAAGAATTTGTTTCTAATTCTATTAGGAAGGCTCTGTCTTTTATTCCTCCTTCCAGTAAACGTAAAAGGTCTTTCAAAACACATTTCAGATGAATTTTGACTTATCTGTTTCTGATGAGGTTTTTTCCGGTTCAGAAGATTCTACCTCAGATATTGATACTGATGAATCTTCATATTTATTTAAGATGGAGTTTATTCGTTCATTACTTAAAGAAGTTTTGATTGCTTTAGATATGGTGGAGTCCAGTCCTCTTGATACTAAAACTGCTAAACGTTTAAATTCGGTTTATAAACCTCATGTATTAATTCCGGAAGTTTTTCCAGTTCCTGATGCTATCTCAGATGTGATTGCTAGGGAATGGGATAGTCTGGGTACTTCATTTACTCCTTCTCCAAGGTTTAAGAAATTGTACCCTGTGCCATCTGATAGATTGGAATTTTGGGATAAAATCCCTAAAGTCGATGGGGCTATCTCTACTCTAGCCAAACGTACTGCTATTCCTAAGGCAGAAAGATCCTTTAGATAGGAAAATTTAATCTTTTTTGAGAAAAGCTTATTTATGTTCAGGTAATCTACTTAGACCTGCTATCTCTTTGGCTGATGTTGCTGCAGCTTCAACTTTCTGGTTGGAGGCTTTAGCGCAACAAGTGACAGATCATATTACATATAGCATTGTTAAACTTCTTCAACACGCTAATAACTTTGTCTGTGATGCCATTTTTTATATCATTAGAGTTGATGTCCGGTATATGTCTTTAGCTATTTTAGCTAGACGAGCTTTATGGCTTAAATCCTGGAATGTAGATATGACTTCTAAGTCAACTTTGCTTTCTCTCTCTTTCCAAGGTAATAAGTTGTTTGGTTCTCAGTTGGATTTTATAATTTCAACTGTTACTGGAGGGAAGGGTGCCTTTTTGCCTCAGGGCAAAAAATCTAAAGGTAATTACAGGGCTGCTAATCGTTTTCGTTCCTTTCGTCAGAATAAGGAGCAGAAGCCCGATCCTTCCCCTAAAGGAACAGTTTCCGGTTGGAAACCTAATCCAGTCTGGAATAAATCCAAGCCTTCCAGAAAGTCAAAACCAGCCCCTAAATCCGCATGAAGGTGCGGCCCTCATTCCAGCGCAGCTGGTAGGGGGCAGGTTACGATTTTTCAAAGATGTTTGGATCAATTTGGTTCACAATATTTGGATTCAGAACATGGTTTCACAAGGGTACAGAATAGGTTTCAAAGTAAGACCGCCTGTGAGAAGATTCTTTCTCTCACGCATTCCAGTCAATCCAGTGAAGGCTCAGGCGTTTCTGAAATGTGTTTCAGACCTAGAATTAGCTGGGGTAATAATACCAGTTCCAGTTCTGGAACAGGGTCTGGGGTTTTATTCAAATCTATTAATCGTACCAAAGAAAGAGAATTCTTTCAGACCGGTTCTGGATCTAAAAATATTGAATCGTTATGTAAGGATACCAACATTCAAAATGGTGACTATAAGAACTATTCTGCCTTTTGTTCAGCAAGTGCATTATATTTCTACAATAGACTTACAGGATGCATACCTGCATATTCCAATTCATCCAGATCACTATCAGTTTCTGAGATTCTCTTTTCTAGACAAGCATTACCAGTTTATTGCTCTTCCATTTGGTCTAGCATCAGCGCCAAGGATCTTTTCGAAGGTTCTCGGTGCCCTTCTCTCTGTAATCAGAGAACAGGGTATTGCGATATTTCCTTATTTGGACGATATCTTGGTACTTGCTCAGTCTTCACATTCTGCAGAATCTCATACGAATCAACTTGTGTTGTTTCTTGAAAGACATGGTTGGAGGATCAATTTACCAAAGAGTTCCTTGATTCCTCAGACAAGAGTAACCTTTTAAAGGTTTCCAAATAGATTCAGTGTCCATGACTTTGTCTCTGACAGAAAAGAGACGTCTGAAATTGGTTTCAGCCTGTCGAAACCTTCAGTCTCAATTGTTCCCTTCGGTAGCATTATGCATGGAGATTTTAGGTCTCATGACTGCTGCATCGGACGCGATCCCTTTTGCTCGTTTTCACACGAGACCACTCCAGCTTTGTATGCTGAACCAGTGGTGCAGGGATTATACAAGGATATCACAAATAATATCCTTAAATCCCAATGTTCGATCATCTCTAATTTGGTGGATGGATCACCATCGTTTAATTCAAGGGGCCTCTTTCGTTCGTCCAACCTGGACTGTGATCTCAACAGATGCGAGTCTATCAGGTTGGGGAGTTGTATGGGGATCTCTGACAGCGCAAGGGGTTTGGGAATCTCAGGAGGCAAGATTACCAATCAACATTTTGGAACTCCGTGCGATTTTCAGAGCTCTTCAGTTTTGGCCTCTTCTAACAGACAATGTCACGACCGTGGCATATGTCAATCATCAAGGGGGGACTCGCAGTCCTCAAGCCATGAAAAAAGTATCTCGGATACTTGTATGGGCGGAATCCAGCTCCTGTCTAATTTCTGCGGTTCATATCCCAGGTGTAGACAATTGGGAAGCGGATTACCTCAGTCGCCAGACGTTACATCGGGCGAATGGTCTCTTCATCCAGAGGTTTTTCTTCAGATTGTTCGAATATGGGGTCTTCCAGAAATAGATCTGATGGCCTCTCATCTGAACAAGAAACTTCCCAGGTATCTGTCCAGATCCCGGGATCCTCAGGCGGAAGCAGTGGATGCGTTGTCACTTCCTTGGAATTATCATCCTGCTTATATCTTTCCGCCTCTAGTTCTTCTTCCAAAAGTGATCTCCAAAGTTCTATTGGAGCGTTCATTTGTACTGCTGGTGGCTCCAGCATGGCCACACAGGTTTTGGTTTGCGGATCTCGTTCGGATGGCCAGTTGCCAACCTTGGACACTTCCATTAAGACCAGACCTTCTATCTCAAGGCCCATTTTTCCATCAGGATCTCAAATCATTAAATTTGAAGGTATGGAGATTGAACGCTTGATCCTCAGTCATAGAGGTTTCTCTGACTCAGTGATTAACACTATGTTACAGGCTCGTAAATCCGTCTCTAGAAAGATTTATTATCGAGTTTGGAAGACTTACATCTCTTGGTGTTCTTCTCATAAATTTTCCTGGTATTCTTTCAGAATTCTTAGAATTTTACAATTTCTTCAGGATGGTTTGGATAAAGGTTTGTCTGCAAGTTCTTTGAAGGGACAAATCTCTGCTCTTTCTGTTCTTTTTCACAGAAAGATTGCTAATCTTCCTGATATTCATTGTTTTGTACAGGCTTTGTCTCGTATCAAACCTGTCATTAAGTCGATCTCTCCTCCTTGGAGTCTTAATTTGGTTTTGAAAGCTTTGCAGGCTCCTCCGTTTGAACCTTTGCATTCTCTGGACATTAAATTACTTTCCTGGAAAGTATTGTTCCTTTTGGCTATCTCTTCTGCTAGAAGAGTTTCTGAGTTATCTGCTCTTTCTTGTGAATCTCCTTTTCTGATTTTTCATCAGGATAAGGCGGTGTTACGGACTTCTTTTCAATTTTTACCTAAGGTTGTGAATTCTAACAACATTAGTAGAGAAATTGTTGTTCCTTCATTATGTCCTAATCCTAAAAATTCTAAGGAAAGATTGTTACATTCTTTGGATGTAGTTAGAGCTTTGAAATACTATGTTGAAGCTACTAAAGATTTTAGGAAGACTTCCAGTCTATTTGTTATCTTTTCTGGTTCCAGGAAAGGTCAGAAGGCTTCCGCCATTTCTTTGGCGTCTTGGTTAAAGTCTTTGATTCATCATGCTTATGTAGAGTCGGGTAAATCCCCGCCTCAAAGGATTATGGCTCATTCTACTAGGTCAGTTTCAACTTCCTGGGCTTTTAGGAATGAAGCTTCTGTTGATCAGATTTGCAAAGCAGCAACTTGGTCTTCTTTGCATACTTTTACTAAATTCTACCATTTTGATGTGTTTTCTTCTTTTGAAGCAGTTTTTGGTAGAAAAGTACTTCAGGCAGCTGTTTCGGTTTGATTCGTCTGCTTATAATTTCAGTTTTTTTCATTATAAAGATTAAAACTTTTGATTTGGGTTGTGAATTATTTTTTCAGCGGAATTGGCTGTCTTTATTTTATCCCTCCCTCTCTAGTGACTCTTGCGTGGAAGTTCCAATTCTTGGGTATCTGCTATCCCATACGTCACTAGCTCATGGACTCTTGCTAATTACATGAAAGAAAACATAATTTATGTAAGAACTTACCTGATAAATTCATTTCTTTAATATTATCAAGAGTCCATGAGACCCACCCTTTTTTCTCCAACATAGGTGTGTCCGGTCCACGGCGTCATCCTTACTTGTGGGATATTCTCTTCCCCAACAGGAAATGGCAAAGAGCCCAGCAAAGCTGGTCACATGATCCCTCCTAGGCTCCGCCCACCCCAGTCATTCTCTTTGCCGTTGTACAGGCAACATCTCCACGGAGATGGCTTAGAGTTTTTTAGTGTTTAACTGTAGTTTTTATTATTCAATCAAGAGTTTGTTATTTTGAAATAGTGCTGGTATGTACTATTTACTCAGAAACAGAAAAGAGATGAAGATTTCTGTTTGTATGAGGAAAATGATTTTAGCAACCGTCACTAAAATCCATGGCTGTTCCACACAGGACTGTTGAGAGCAATTAACTTCAGTTGGGGGAACAGTGAGCAGTCTCTTGCTGCTTGAGGTATGACACATTCTAACAAGACGATGTAATGCTGGAAGCTGTCATTTTCCCTATGGGATCCGGTAAGCCATGTTTATTACGATCGTATATAAGGGCTTCACAAGGGCTTATTAAGACTGTAGACTTTTTCTGGGCTAAATCGATTCATTATTAACACATATTTAGCCTTGAGGAATCATTTTATCTGGGTATTTTGATATAATAATATCGGCAGGCACTGTTTTAGACACCTTATTCTTTAGGGGCTTTCCCAAAGCATAAGCAGAGCCTCATTTTCGCGCCGGTGTTGCGCACTTGTTTTTGAGAGGCATGGCATGCAGTCGCATGTGAGAGGAGCTCTGATACTTAGAAAAGACTTTCTGAAGGCGTCATTTGGTATCGTATTCCCCTTTGGGCTTGGTTGGGTCTCAGCAAAGCAGATACCAGGGACTGTAAAGGGGTTAAAGTTCAAAACGGCTCCGGTTCCGTTATTTTAAGGGTTAAAGCTTCCAAATTTGGTGTGCAATACTTTTAAGGCTTTAAGACTCTGTGGTGAAAATTTGGTGAATTTTGAACAATTCCTTCATGTTTTTTCGCAATTGCAGTAATAAAGTGTGTTCAGTTTAAAATTTAAAGTGACAGTAACGGTTTTATTTTAAAACGTTTTTTGTACTTTGTTATCAAGTTTATGCCTGTTTAACATGTCTGAACTACCAGATAGACTGTGTTCTGAATGTGGGGAAGCCAGAATTCCTATTCATTTAAATAAATGTGATTTATGTGACAATGACAATGATGCCCAAGATGATTCCTCAAGTGAGGGGAGTAAGCATGGTACTGCATCATTCCCTCCTTCGTCTACACGAGTCTTGCCCACTCAGGAGGCCCCTAGTACATCTAGCGCGCCAATACTCCGTACTATGCAACAATTAACGGCTGTAATGGATAATTCTGTCAAAAACATTTTAGCCAAAATGAACACTTATCAGCGTAAGCGCGACTGCTCTGTTTTAGATACTGAAGAGCATGACGACGCTGATAATAATATTTCTGAAGGGCCCCTAACCCAGTCTGATGGGGCCAGGGAGGTTTTGTCTGAGGGAGAAATTACTGATTCAGGGAACATTTCTCAACAAGCTGAACCTGATGTGATTGCATTTAAATTTAAGTTGGAACATCTCCGCATTCTGCTTAAGGAGGTATTATCCACTCTGGATGATTGTGACAAGTTGGTCATCCCAGAGAAACTATGTAAAATGGACAAGTTCCTAGAGGTGCCGGGGCTCCCAGAAGCTTTTCCTATACCCAAGCGGGTGGCGGACATTGTTAATAAAGAATGGGAAAGGCCCGGTATTCCTTTCGTCCCTCCCCCCATATTTAAAAAATTGTTTCCTATGGTCGACCCCAGAAAGGACTTATGGCAGACAGTCCCCAAGGTCGAGGGAGCAGTTTCCACTTTAAACAAACGCACCACTATACCCATAGAGGATAGTTGTGCTTTCAAAGATCCTATGGATAAAAAGTTAGAAGGTTTGCTTAAAAAGATGTTTGTTCAGCAAGGTTACCTTCTACAACCAATTTCATGCATTGTCCCTGTCGCTACAGCCGCATGTTTCTGGTTCGATGAGCTGATAAAGGCGGTCGATAGTGATTCTCCTCCTTTTGAGGAGATTATGGACAGAATCAATGCTCTCAAATTGGCTAATTCTTTCACCCTAGACGCCACTTTGCAATTGGCTAGGTTAGCGGCTAAGAATTCTGGGTTTGCTATTGTGGCGCGCAGAGCGCTTTGGTTGAAATCTTGGTCGGCTGATGCGTCTTCCAAGAACAAGCTACTTAACATTCCTTTCAAGGGGAAAACGCTGTTTGGCCCTGACTTGAAAGAGATTATCTCTGATATCACTGGGGGTAAGGGCCACGCCCTTCCTCAGGATCGGCCTTTCAAGGCAAAAAATAAACCTAATTTTCGTCCCTTTCGTAGAAACGGACCAGCCCAAGGTGCTACGTCCTCTAAGCAAGAGGGTAATACTTCTCAAGCCAAGCCAGCTTGGAGACCAATGCAAGGCTGGAACAAGGGAAAGCAGGCCAAGAAACCTGCCACTGCTACCAAGACAGCATGAAATGTTGGCCCCCGATCCGGGACCGGATCTGGTGGGGGGCAGACTCTCTCTCTTCGCTCAGGCTTGGGCAAGAGATGTTCTGGATCCTTGGGCGCTAGAAATAGTCTCCCAAGGTTATCTTCTGGAATTCAAGGGACTTCCCCCAAGGGGGAGGTTCCACAGGTCTCAGTTGTCTTCAGACCACATAAAAAAACAGGCATTCTTACATTGTGTAGAAGACCTGTTAAAAATGGGAGTGATTCATCCTGTTCCATTAAGAGAACAAGGGATGGGGTTCTACTCCAATCTGTTCATAGTTCCCAAAAAAGAGGGAACGTTCAGACCAATCTTAGATCTCAAGATCTTAAACAAGTTTCTCAAGGTTCCATCGTTCAAGATGGAAACCATTCGAACTATTCTTCCTTCCATCCAGGAAGGTCAATTCATGACCACGGTGGATTTAAAGGATGCGTATCTACATATTCCTATCCACAAGGAACATCATCGGTTCCTAAGGTTCGCATTCCTGGACAAACATTACCAGTTCGTGGCGCTTCCTTTCGGATTAGCCACTGCTCCAAGGATTTTCACAAAGGTACTAGGGTCCCTTCTAGCTGTGCTAAGACCAAGGGGCATTGCTGTAGTACCTTACTTGGACGACATTCTGATTCAAGCGTCGTCCCTTCCTCAAGCAAAGGCTCACACGGACATTGTCCTGGCCTTTCTCAGATCTCACGGATGGAAAGTGAACGTGGAAAAGAGTTCTCTATCTCCGTCAACAAGGGTTCCCTTCTTGGGAACAATAATAGACTCCTTAGAAATGAGGATTTTTCTGACAGAGGCCAGAAAAACAAAACTTCTAGACTCTTGTCGGATACTTCATTCCGTTCCTCTTCCTTCCATAGCTCAGTGCATGGAAGTGATCGGGTTGATGGTAGCGGCAATGGACATAGTTCCTTTTGCGCGCATTCATCTAAGACCATTACAACTGTGCATGCTCAGTCAGTGGAATGGGGACTATACAGACTTGTCTCCGAAGATACAAGTAAATCAGAGGACCAGAGACTCACTCCGTTGGTGGCTGTCCCTGGACAACCTGTCACAAGGGATGACATTCCGCAGACCAGAGTGGGTCATTGTCACGACCGACGCCAGTCTGATGGGCTGGGGCGCGGTCTGGGGATCCCTGAAAGCTCAGGGTCTTTGGTCTCGGGAAGAATCTCTTCTACCGATAAATATTCTGGAACTGAGAGCGATATTCAATGCTCTCAAGGCTTGGCCTCAGCTAGCGAGGGCCAAGTTCATACGGTTTCAATCAGACAACATGACAACTGTTGCGTACATCAACCATCAGGGGGGAACAAGGAGTTCCCTAGCGATGGAAGAAGTGACCAAAATCATTCTATGGGCGGAGTCTCACTCCTGCCACCTGTCTGCTATCCACATCCCAGGAGTGGAAAATTGGGAAGCGGATTTTCTGAGTCGTCAGACATTGCATCCGGGGGAGTGGAAACTCCATCCGGAAATCTTTGCCCAAGTCACTCAGCTGTGGGGCATTCCAGACATGGATCTGATGGCCTCTCGTCAGAACTTCAAAGTTCCTTGCTACGGGTCCAGATCCAGGGATCCCAAGGCGGCTCTAGTGGATGCACTAGTAGCACCTTGGACCTTCAAACTAGCTTATGTGTTCCCGCCGTTTCCTCTCATCCCCAGGCTGGTAGCCAGGATCAATCAGGAGAGGGCGTCGGTGATCTTGATAGCTCCTGCGTGGCCACGCAGGACTTGGTATGCAGATCTGGTGAATATGTCATCGGCTCCACCTTGGAAGCTACCTTTGAGACGAGACCTTCTTGTTCAGGGTCCGTTCGAACATCCGAATCTGGTTTCACTCCAGCTGACTGCTTGGAGATTGAACGCTTGATTTTATCGAAGCGAGGGTTCTCAGATTCTGTTATCGATACTCTTGTTCAGGCAGAAAGCCTGTAACTAGAAAGATTTACCACAAAATTTGGAAAAAATATATCTGTTGGTGTGAATCTAAAGGATTCCCTTGGGACAAGGTTAAGATTCCTAGGATTCTATCCTTCCTTCAAGAAGGATTGGAAAAAGGATTATCTGCAAGTTCCCTGAAGGGACAGATTTCTGCCTTGTCGGTGTTACTTCACAAAAAGCTGGCTGCTGTGCCAGATGTTCAAGCCTTTGTTCAGGCTCTGGTTAGAATTAAGCCTGTTTACAAACCTTTGACTCCTCCTTGGAGTCTCAATTTAGTTCTTTCAGTTCTTCAGGGGGTTCCGTTTGAACCCTTACATTCCGTTGATATTAAGTTATTATCTTGGAAAGTTTTGTTTCTTTCATGTAATTAACAAGAGTCCATGAGCTAGTGACGTATGGGATATACATTCCTACCAGGAGGGGCAAAGTTTCCCAAACCTTAAAATGCCTATAAATACACCCCTCACCACACCCACAAATCAGTTTTACAAACTTTGCCTCCAAGGGAGGTGGTGAAGTAAGTTTGTGCTAGATTCTACGTTGATATGCGCTCCGCAGCAAGTTGGAGCCCGGTTTTCCTCTCAGCGTGCAGTGAATGTCAGAGGGATGTGAGGAGAGTATTGCCTATTGAATGCAGTGATCTCCTTCTACGGGGTCTATTTCATAAGGTTCTCTGTTATCGGTCGTAGAGATTCATCTCTTACCTCCCTTTTCAGATCGACGATATACTCTTATATTTACCATTTCCTCTACTGATTCTCGTTTCAGTACTGGTTTGGCTTTCTACAAACATGTAGATGAGTGTCCTGGGGTAAGTAAGTCTTATTTTCTGTGACACTCTAAGCTATGGTTGGGCACTTTATTTATAAAGTTCTAAATATATGTATTCAAACATTTATTTGCCTTGACTCAGAATGTTCAACTTTCCTTATTTCCAGACAGTCAGTTTCATATTTGGGATTATGCTTTAAATTATCATATTTTGTCTTACCTCAAAAATTTGACTTTTTTCCCTGTGGGCTGTTAGGCTCGCGGGGGCTGAAAATGCTTCATTTTATTGCGTCATTTTTGGCGCGGATTTTTTTGGCGCAAAAATTCATTTCCGTTTCCGGCGTCATATGTGTCGCCGGAAGTTGCGTCATTTTTTGACGTTATTTTGCGCCAAAAATGTCGGCGTTCCGGATGTGGCGTCATTTTTGGCGCCAAAAGCATTTAGGCGCCAAATAATGTGGGCGTCTTATTTGGCGCCAAAAAATATGGGCGTCGCTTTTGTCTCCACATTATTTCAGTCTCATTTTCATTTGCTTCTGGTTGCTAGAAGCTTGATGTTTGGCATTTTTTTCCCATTCCTGAAACTGTCTTATAAGGAATTTGATTTATTTTGCTTTATATGTTGTTTTTTCTCTTACATATTGCAAGATGTCTCACGTTGCATCTGAGCCAGAAGATACTACAGGAAAACCACTGCCTGCTGGATCTACCAAAGCTAAGTGTATCTGCTGTAAACTTTTGGTAGCTATTTCTCCAGCTGTTGTTTGTATTAATTGTCATGACAAACTTGTTAAAGCAGATAATATTTCCTTTAGTGATGTACCATTGCCTGTTGCAGTTCCCTCAACATCTAAGGTGCAGAATGTTCCTGATAACATAAGAGATTTTGTTTCTGAATCCATAAAGAAGGCTTTGTCTGTTATTTCTCCTTCTAGTAAACGTAAAAAGTCTTTTAAATCTTCTCTCTCTACAGATGAATTTTTAAATGAACACCATCATTCTGATTCTTTGGACTCTTCTAGTTCAGAGGATTCTGTCTCAGAGATTGATGCTGATAAATCTTCATATTTATTTAAGATGGAATTTATTCGCTCTTTACTTAAAGAAGTACTAATTGCTTTAGAAATAGAGGATTCTAGTCCTCTTGATACTAATTCTATACGTTTGGATAAGGTTTTTAAAGCTCCTGCGGTTATTCCAGAAGTCTTTCCTGTTCCTAATGCTATTTCTGCAGTAATTGCTAAGGAATGGGATAAATTGGGTAATTCATTTACTCCTTCTAAACGTTTTAAGCAATTATATCCTGTTCCGCCTGACAGGTTAGAATTTTGGGACAAAATCCCTAAAGTTGATGGGGCTATTTCTACCCTTGCTAAACGTACTACCATTCCTACGTCAGATGGTACCTCGTTTAAGGATCCTTTAGATAGAAAAATTGAATCTTTTCTAAGAAAAGCTTATCTATGTTCAGGTAATCTTCTTAGACCTGCTATATCATTGGCTGATGTTGCTGCAGCTTCAACTTTTTGGTTGGAAACTCTAGCGCAACAAGTAACAAATCGTGATTCTCATGATATTATTATTCTTCTCCAGCATGCTAATAATTTCATCTGTGATGCCATTTTTGATATTATTAGAGTTGATGTTAGATTTATGTCTCTGGCTATCTTAGCCAGAAGAGCTTTATGGCTTAAGACTTGGAATGCTGATATGGCTTCTAAATCAACTCTACTTTCCATTTCTTTCCAGGGAAACAAATTATTTGGTTCTCAGTTGGATTCTATTATTTCAACTGTTACTGGTGGGAAAGGAACTTTTTTACCACAGGATAAAAAATCTAAAGGTAAAAACAGGGCTAACAATCGTTTTCGTTCCTTTCGTTTCAACAAAGAACAAAAGCCTGATCCTTCGTCCTCAGGAGCAGTTTCAGTTTGGAAACCATCTCCAGTCTGGAATAAATCCAAGCCTGCTAGAAAGGCAAAGCCTGCTTCTAAGTTCACATGAAGGTACGGCCCTCATTCCAGTTCAGCTGGTAGGGGGCAGGTTACGTTTTTTCAAAGAAATTTGGATCAAATCTGTTCACAATCTTTGGATTCAGAACATTGTTTCAGAAGGGTACAGAATTGGTTTCAAGATGAGACCTCCTGCAAAGAGATTTTTTCTTTCCCATGTCCCAGTAAATCCAGTGAAAGCTCAAGCATTTCTGAATTGTGTTTCAGATCTAGAGTTGGCTGGAGTAATTATGCCAGTTCCAGTTCCGGAACAGGGGATGGGGTTTTATTCAAATCTCTTCATTGTACCAAAGAAGGAGAATTCCTTCAGACCAGTTCTGGATCTAAAATTATTGAATCGTTATGTAAGGATACCAACGTTCAAGATGGTAACTGTAAGGACTATATTGCCTTTTGTTCAGCAAGGGAATTATATGTCCACAATAGATTTACAGGATGCATATCTGCATATTCCGATTCATCCAGATCATTATCAGTTCCTGAGATTCTCTTTTCTAGACAAGCATTACCAATTTGTGGCTCTACCGTTTGGCCTTGCTACAGCTCCAAGAATTTTCACAAAGATTCTCGGTGCCCTTCTGTCTGTAATCAGAGAACAGGGTATTGTGGTATTTCCTTATTTGGACGATATCTTGGTACTTGCTCCGTCTTTACATTTAGCAGAGTCTCATACGAATCGACTTGTGTTGTTTCTTCAAGATCATGGTTGGAGGATCAATTTACCAAAAAGTTCTTTGATTCCTCAAACAAGGGTAACCTTTCTGGGTTTCCAGATAGATTCAGTGTCCATGACTCTGTCTTTAACAGACAAGAGACGTCTAAAATTGATTACAGCTTGTCGAAACCTTCAGTCACAATCATTCCCTTCGGTAGCCTTATGCATGGAAATTCTAGGTCTTATGACTGCTGCATCGGACGCGATCCCCTTTGCTCGTTTTCACATGCGACCTCTTCAGCTCTGTATGCTGAACCAATGGTGCAGGGATTACACGAAGATATCTCAATTAATATCTTTAAAACCGATTGTTCGACACTCTCTAACGTGGTGGACAAATCACCATCGTTTAATTCAGGGGGCTTCTTTTGTTCTTCCGACCTGGACTGTAATTTCAACAGATGCAAGTCTCACAGGTTGGGGAGCTGTGTGGGGATCTCTGACGGCACAAGGAGTTTGGGAATCTCAGGAGGTGAGATTACCGATCAATATTTTGGAACTCCGTGCAATTTTCAGAGCTCTTCAGTTTTGGCCTTTTCTGAAGAGAGAATCGTTCATTTGTTTTCAGACAGACAATGTCACAACTGTGGCATACATCAATCATCAAGGAGGGACTCACAGTCCTCTGGCTATGAAAGAAGTATCTCGAATTTTGGTTTGGGCGGAATCCAGCTCCTGTCTAATCTCTGCGGTTCATATCCCAGGTGTAGACAATTGGGAAGCGGATTATCTCAGTCGCCAAACGTTGCATCCGGGCGAATGGTCTCTTCACCCAGAGGTATTTCTTCAGATTGTTCAATTGTGGGGGCTCCCAGAGATAGATCTGATGGCCTCTCATCTAAACAAGAAACTTCCCAGGTATCTGTCCAGATCCCGGGATCCTCAGGCGGAGGCAGTGGATGCATTATCACTTCCTTGGAAGTATCATCCTGCCTATATCTTTCCGCCTCTAGTTCTTCTTCCAAGAGTAATCTCCAAGATTCTGAGGGAATGCTCGTTTGTTCTGCTAATAGCTCCGGCATGGCCTCACAGGTTTTGGTATGCGGATCTTGTCCGGATGGCATCTTGCCAGCCATGGACTCTTCCGTTAAGACCAGACCTTCTGTCACAAGGTCCTTTTTTCCATCCGGATCTGAAATCCTTAAATTTAAAGGTATGGAGATTGAACGCTTGATTCTTGGTCATAGAGGTTTCTCTGACTCCGTGATTAATACTATGTTACAGGCTCGTAAATCTGTATCTCGAGAGATATATTATAGAGTCTGGAAGACTTATATTTCATGGTGTCTTTCTCATCATTTTTCTTGGCATTCTTTTAGAATACCGAGAATTTTACAATTTCTTCAGGATGGTTTGGATAAGGGTTTGTCCGCAAGTTCTTTGAAAGGACAAATCTCTGCTCTTTCTGTTCTTTTTCACAGAAAGATTGCTATTCTTCCTGATATTCATTGTTTTGTACAAGCTTTGGTTCGTATAAAACCTGTCATTAAGTCAATTTCTCCTCCTTGGAGTTTGAATTTGGTTCTGGGAGCTCTTCAAGCTCCTCCGTTTGAACCTATGCATTCATTGGACATTAAATTACTTTCTTGGAAAGTTTTGTTCCTTTTGGCCATCTCTTCTGCTAGAAGAGTTTCTGAATTATCTGCTCTTTCGTGTGAGTCTCCTTTTCTGATTTTTCATCAGGATAAGGCGGTGTTGCGAACTTCTTTTGAATTTTTACCTAAAGTTGTGAATTCCAACAACATTAGTAGAGAAATTGTGGTTCCTTCATTATGTCCTAATCCTAAGAATTCTAAGGAGAAATCATTGCATTCTTTGGATGTTGTTAGAGCTTTGAAATATTATGTTGAAGCTACGAAATCTTTCCGTAAGACTTCTAGTCTATTTGTTATCTTTTCCGGTTCTAGGAAAGGCCAGAAAGCTTCTGCCATTTCTTTGGCATCTTGGTTGAAATCTTTAATTCATCTTGCCTATGTTGAGTCGGGTAAAACTCCGCCTCAAAGAATTACAGCTCATTCTACTAGGTCAGTATCTACTTCCTGGGCGTTTAGGAATGAAGCTTCGGTTGACCAGATCTGCAAAGCAGCAACTTGGTCTTCTTTGCATACTTTTACTAAATTCTACCATTTTGATGTATTTTCTTCTTCTGAAGCAGTTTTTGGTAGAAAAGTTCTTCAGGCAGCGGTTTCAGTTTGAATCTTCTGCTTATGTTTTTTGTTAAACTTTATTTTGGGTGTGGATTATTTTCAGCAGGAATTGGCTGTCTTTATTTTATCCCTCCCTCTCTAGTGACTCTTGTGTGGAAAGATCCACATCTTGGGTAGTCATTATCCCATACGTCACTAGCTCATGGACTCTTGTTAATTACATGAAAGAAAACATAATTTATGTAAGAACTTACCTGATAAATTCATTTCTTTCATATTAACAAGAGTCCATGAGGCCCACCCTTTTTTGTGGTGGTTATGATTTTTTTGTATAAAGCACAATTATTCCAATTCCTTATTTTATATGCTTCGCACTTTTTCTTATCACCCCACTTCTTGGCTATTCGTTAAACTGATTTGTGGGTGTGGTGAGGGGTGTATTTATAGGCATTTTAAGGTTTGGGAAACTTTGCCCCTCCTGGTAGGAATGTATATCCCATACGTCACTAGCTCATGGACTCTTGTTAATATGAAAGAAATGAATTTATCAGGTAAGTTCTTACATAAATTATGTTTTTTAGTTGCAATTTCTTCTGCTAGAAGAGTTTCAGAATTATCTGCTCTGCAGTGTTCTCCTCCTTATCTGGTGTTCCACGCAGATAAGGTGGTTTTACGTACTAAACCTGGTTTTCTTCCAAAAGTTGTTTCTAACAAACACATTAACCAGGAGATTATCGTACCTTCTCTGTGTCCGAAACCAGTTTCAAAGAAGGAACGTTTGTTGCACAATTTGGATGTTGTTCGCGCTCTAAAATTCTATTTAGATGCTACAAAGGATTTTAGACAAACATCTTCCTTGTTTGTTGTTTATTCCGGTAAAAGGAGAGGTCAAAAAGCAACTTCTACCTCTCTCTCTTTTTGGATTAAAAGCATCATCAGATTGGCTTACGAGACTGCCGGACGGCAGCCTCCCGAAAGAATCACAGCTCATTCCACTAGGGCTGTGGCTTCCACATGGGCCTTCAAGAACGAGGCTTCTGTTGATCAGATATGTAGGGCAGCGACTTGGTCTTCACTGCACACTTTTACCAAATTTTACAAGTTTGATACTTTTGCTTCTTCTGAGGCTATTTTTGGGAGAAAGGTTTTGCAAGCCGTGGTGCCTTCCATTTAGGTGACCTGATTTGCTCCCTCCCTTCATCCGTGTCCTAAAGCTTTGGTATTGGTTCCCACAAGTAAGGATGACGCCGTGGACCGGACACACCTATGTTGGAGAAAACAGAATTTATGTTTACCTGATAAATTACTTTCTCCAACGGTGTGTCCGGTCCACGGCCCGCCCTGGTTTTTTTAATCAGGTCTGATATTTTATTTTCTTTAACTACAGTCACCACGGTACCATATGGTTTCTCCTATGCAAATATTCCTCCTTAACGTCGGTCGAATGACTGGGGTGGGCGGAGCCTAGGAGGGATCATGTGACCAGCTTTGCTGGGCTCTTTGCCATTTCCTGTTGGGGAAGAGAATATCCCACAAGTAAGGATGACGCCGTGGACCGGACACACCGTTGGAGAAAGTAATTTATCAGGTAAACATAAATTCTGTTTTTGTGGTGGTTATGATTTTTTTGTATAAAGCACAATTATTCCAATTCCTTATTTCTTTCATGTAATTAGCAAGAGTCCATGAGCTAGTGACGTATGGGATATACATTCCTACCAGGAGGGGCAAAGTTTCCCAAACCTCAAAATGCCTATAAATACACCCCTCACCACACCCACAATTCAGTTTTACAAGCTTTGCCTCCGATGGAGGTGGTGAAGTAAGTTTGTGCTAGATTCTACGTTGATATGCGCTCCGCAGCAAGTTGGAGCACGGTTTTCCTCTCAGCGTACAGTGAATGTCAGAGGGATGTGAGGAGAGTATTGCCTATTTGAATGCAGTGATCTCCTTCTACGGGGTCTATTTCATAGGTTCTCTGTTATCGGTCGTAGAGATTCATCTCTTACCTCCCTTTTCAGATCGACGATATACTCTTATTTATATACCATTACCTCTGCTGATTCTCGTTTCAGTACTGGTTTGGCTTTCTACAAACATGTAGATGAGTGTCCTGGGGTAAGTAAATCTTATTTTCTGTGACACTCTAAGCTATGGTTGGGCACTTTGTTTTTAAAGTTCTAAATATATGTATTCAAACATTTATTTGCCTTGACTCAGAATGTTCAACATTCCTTATTTTCAGACAGTCAGTTTCATATTTGGGATAATGCATTTGAATTAATCATTTTTTCTTACCTTCAAAAATTTGACTCTTTTTTCCCTGTGGGCTGTTGGGCTCGCGGGGGCTGAAAATGCTTCATTTTATTGCGTCATTCTTGGCGCGGACTTTTTTGGCGCAAAAAATCTTTTCCGTTTCCGGCGTCATACGTGTCGCCGGACGTTGCGTCATTTTTTGACGTTATTTTGCGCCAAAAATGTCGGCGTTCCGGAAGTGGCGTCATTTTTGGCGCCAAAAGCATTTAGGCGCCAAATAATGTGGGCGTCTTATTTGGCGCTAAAAAAAATATGGGCGTCGCTTTTGTCTCCACATTATTTAAGTCTCATTTTTCATTGCTTCTGGTTGCTAGAAGCTTGTTCTTTGGCATTTTTTCCCATTCCTGAAACTGTCATTTAAGGAATTTGATCAATTTTGCTTTATATGTTGTTTTTTCTCTTACATATTGCAAGATGTCTCACGTTGCATCTGAGTCAGAAGATACTTCAGGAAAATCGCTGTCTAGTGCTGGATCTACCAAAGCTAAGTGTATCTGCTGTAAACTTTTGGTAGCTATTCCTCCGGCTGTTGTTTGTATTAATTGTCATGACAAACTTGTTAATGCAGATAATATTTCCTTTAGTAAAGTACCATTGCCTGTTGCAGTTCCTTCAACATCTAAGGTGCAGATTGTTCCTGATAACATAAGAGATTTTGTTTCTGAATCCATCAAGAAGGCTATGTCTGTTATTTCTCCTTCTAGTAAACATAAAAAATCTGTTAAAACTTCTCTCCCTACAGATGAATTTTTAAATGAACATCATCATTCTGATTCTGATGACTCTTCTGGTTCAGAGGATTCTGTTTCAGAGATTGATGCTGATAAATCTTCATATTTATTTAAAATGGAATTTATTCGTTCTTTACTTAAAGAAGTACTAATTGCTTTAGAAATAGAGGATTCTGGTCCTCTTGATACTAATTCTAAACGTTTAGATAAGGTATTTAAATCTCCTGTGGTTATTCCAGAAGTTTTTCCTGTTCCTAATGCTATTTCTGAAGTAATTTCCAAAGAATGGGATAAATTGGGTAATTCATTTACTCCTTCTAAACGTTTTAAGCAATTATATCCTGTGCCGTCTGACAGATTAGAATTTTGGGACAAAATCCCTAAAGTTGATGGGGCTATTTCTACCCTTGCTAAACGTACTACTATTCCTACGTCAGATGGTACTTCGTTTAAGGATCCTTTAGATAGGAAAATTGAATCCTTTCTAAGAAAAGCTTATCTGTGTTCAGGTAATCTTCTTAGGCCTGCTATATCATTGGCTGATGTTGCTGCAGCTTCAACTTTTTGGTTGGAAACTTTAGCGCAACAAGTAACAGATCATGATTCTCATAATATTATTATTCTTCTTCAGCATGCTAATAATTTTATCTGTGATGCCATTTTTGATATTATCAGAGTTGATGTCAGGTTTATGTCTCTAGCTATTTTAGCTAGAAGAGCTTTATGGCTTAAGACTTGGAATGCTGATATGGCGTCTAAATCAACTCTACTTTCCATTTCTTTCCAGGGTAACAATTTATTTGGTTCTCAGTTGGATTCTATTATCTCAACTGTTACTGGTGGGAAAGGAACTTTTTTACCACAGGATAGAAAATCTAAGGGTAAAAACAGGGCTAATAATCGTTTTCGTTCCTTTCGTTTCAACAAAGAACAAAAGCCTGATCCTTCATCCTCAGGAGCAGTTTCAGTTTGGAAACCATCTCCAGTCTGGAATAAATCCAAGCCTGCTAGAAAGGCAAAGCCTGCTTCTAAGTCCACATGAAGGTGCGGCCCTCATTCCAGCTCAGCTGGTAGGGGGCAGGTTACGTTTTTTCAAAGAAATTTGGATCAATTCTGTTCACAATCTTTGGATTCAGAACATTGTTTCAGAAGGGTACAGAATTGGTTTCAAGATGAGACCTCCTGCAAAGAGATTTTTTCTTTCCCGTGTCCCAGTAAATCCAGTGAAAGCTCAAGCATTTCTGAATTGTGTTTCAGATCTAGAGTTGGCTGGAGTAATTATGCCAGTTCCAGTTCCGGAACAGGGGATGGGGTTTTATTCAAATCTCTTCATTGTACCAAAGAAGGAGAATTCCTTCAGACCAGTTCTGGATCTAAAAATATTGAATCGTTATGTAAGGATACCAACGTTCAAAATGGTAACTGTAAGGACTATCTTGCCTTTTGTTCAGCAAGGGCATTATATGTCCACAATAGATTTACAGGATGCATATCTGCATATTCCGATTCATCCAGATCATTTTCAGTTCCTGAGATTCTCTTTTCTGGACAAGCATTACCAGTTTGTGGCTCTGCCATTTGGCCTAGCTACAGCTCCAAGAATTTTTACAAAGGTTCTCGGTGCCCTTCTGTCTGTAATCAGAGAACAGGGTATTGTGGTATTTCCTTATTTGGACGATATCTTGGTACTTGCTCAGTCTTTACATTTAGCAGAATCTCATACGAATCGACTTGTGTTGTTTCTTCAAGATCATGGTTGGAGGATCAATTTACCAAAAAGTTCATTGATTCCTCAGACAAGGGTGACCTTTCTGGGTTTCCAGATAGATTCAGTGTCCATGACTCTGTCTTTAACAGACAAGAGACGTCTAAAATTGATTTCAGCTTGTTGAAACCTTCAGTCACAATCATTCCCTTCGGTAGCCTTATGCATGGAAATTCTAGGTCTTATGACTGCTGCATCGGACGCGATCCCCTTTGCTCGTTTTCACATGCGACCTCTTCAGCTCTGTATGCTGAATCAATGGTGCAAGGATTACACAAAGATATCTCAATTAATATCTTTAAAACCGATTGTACGACACTCTCTAACGTGGTGGACAGATCACCATCGTTTAATTCAGGGGGCTTCTTTTGTGCTTCCGACCTGGACTGTAATTTCAACAGATGCAAGTCTCACAGGTTGGGGAGCTGTGTGGGGATCTCTGACGGCACAAGGAGTTTGGGAATCTCAGGAGGTGAGATTACCGATCAATATTTTGGAACTCCGTGCAATTTTCAGAGCTCTTCAGTCTTGGCCTCTTCTGAAGAGAGAATCGTTCATTTGTTTTCAGACAGACAATGTCACAACTGTGGCATACATCAATCATCAAGGAGGGACTCACAGTCCTCTGGCTATGAAAGAAGTATCTCGAATTCTGGTTTGGGCGGAATCCAGCTCCTGTCTAATCTCTGCGGTTCATATCCCAGGTATAGACAATTGGGAAGCGGATTATCTCAGTCGCCAAACGTTGCATCCGGGCGAATGGTCTCTTCACCCAGAGGTATTTCTTCAGATTGTTCAAATGTGGGAACTTCCAGAAATAGATCTGATGGCGTCTCATCTAAACAAGAAACTTCCCAGGTATCTGTCCAGATCCCGGGATCCTCAGGCGGAGGCAGTGGATGCATTATCACTTCCTTGGAAGTATCATCCTGCCTATATCTTTCCGCCTCTAGTTCTTCTTCCAAGAGTAATCTCCAAGATTCTGAAGGAATGCTCGTTTGTTCTGCTGGTAGCTCCGGCATGGCCTCACAGGTTTTGGTATGCGGATCTGGTCCGGATGGCCTCTTGCCAACCGTGGACTCTTCCGTTAAGACCAGACCTTCTGTCGCAAGGTCCTTTTTTCCATCAGGATCTGAAATCCTTAAATTTAAAGGTATGGAGATTGAACGCTTGATTCTTGGTCAAAGAGGTTTCTCTGACTCTGTGATTAATACTATGTTACAGGTGCGTAAATCTGTATCTAGAGAGATATATTATAGAGTCTGGAAGACTTATATTTCTTGGTGTCTTTCTCATCATTTTTCTTGGCATTCTTTTAGATTACCGAGAATTTTACAGTTTCTTCAGGATGGTTTAGATAAGGGTTTGTCCGCAAGTTCCTTGAAAGGTCAAATCTCTGCTCTTTCTGTTCTTTTTCACAGAAAGATTGCTATTCTTCCTGATATTCATTGTTTTGTACAAGCTTTGGTTCGTATAAAACCTGTCATCTGAGGTTTTTTTAGGGACCCCCAATCTGGCACCCCTATGGAGGAAACCCAATCCCTCAACCAATCAAAAGAAAAGACCTTACCCAAACGGGGAAGGAGAGGGAGAGGGAAAACCTACCAAAAAGAAAGACTTCAGAAATTAAAGAAAGGGATTTTTAACCTCTCCTCACATTCCCTCACTGACGATGAAATCAGGGTGTTGGGAAGGGGATTGTCTTACTGCCCTCCGAATTCACACAATATATTTGAATTATTTGTTGACCTCAACAAATATACTCGCAAACTAGCGTTACAAAGGTACTTTGCTGTCAAAGCTATGAGAAAACACAACATTGAAGGGGCCCCGATACTATTAGATACACAACAAACAAGAAACTCCACCTCCATATTAACATATGAGCCTAGCCAATTAACAGAAGAGCTGTTCGAAGGAGTAATTCATACTTCTTTGGCACCTCTGTCAACTTTCCACCCGCCTAAAGAGGAAGTGTCCTATATAGACCTATACCAACAACTAGTCTTAGAAGACTTTGAGTCTATGCCCAATAGAATTATAGGCAAAAAGCGTACATGGCCTAATGAAGCCAGGGCCCTTAGAAGCCTGACGGATGACAAAAATCTGGTCATCCGTCAGGCAGACAAGGGCGGGGGCATAGTTTTACAGAACTATTCTGATTACATTAAAGAGGCCCGACGGATCCTAGATGACACTAATTACTACACTAAATTGTCTTTCGATCCCACTACAGATTATACAAAGAAACTAAATCTTTTATTAGAACAAGGTCTTTTGGAGAATATCCTGACAAAAAAAGAGAAAAGATATCTCACACCTGACCACCCCAGCACACCGTATTATTACCATCTGCCTAAACTCCACAAAAACGAAAGAATCCCGCCAGGTAGACCCATCATAGCGGGCATGAATAGCATAACTGATAAACTATCGGAGTACATAGATATCTATCTCCAGAGATATGTCATAAATCTCCCTTCTTACATCAAAGATACAAGAGACCTCCTGAACAAAATATCCGACATTAAAAACAAGGGGAACTATCTGTGGCTATCATGTGATGTGGGGTCCCTTTATTCTAATATATCTCATAATCTAGGGATATCCTCCACACAGATGTATTTGAATAGAGACTTCTTCATGCCTGAACAACAACAGGATTATTTGCTATCACTTATTAATTTTATTCTGAAACACAATTATTTTCAGTTTTTGGACACTTTTTATTTACAGATCAAAGGAACGGCCATGGGCACCAGATTTGCCCCCAGTTTCGCAAACCTTTTTATGGGTCAATTTGAGGATCTATATATCTACAACTCGCGATGGAGGGGCAATCTGGTGTTCTATGGCCGTTACATAGATGATTTAATATTTATTTTTGATGGTTCAGTACCTGAGGCTCTTGACTTTGTTGCACATCTTAATAGGAACAGTATGGGTATCAGTTTTACACATAATATACAAAAAAACAATATTGAATTTTTAGATGTGACACTATCATGGGATGCAATAGGTAATTTATCAACATCCACTTTTTTTAAAAAAGTGGACTGTAATAATTTTTTACATTTCCAAAGCAACCATCTAACAAGATGGAAAACAAATATTCCGTACAGTCAGTTCTGTCGTCTACGCAGGAACTGCAGCACAGTAGAACAATATAATAAACAAGCAAGCATACTCACATCAAGATTCCTAGAAAAAGGGTATCCCTCTGAATTAATTAACTCGGGCCAACAGAGAGCCAGGGACCTTGATAGGGAACTTTTGCTATCAACAGTCACTACCTCAGATCAACATAATAGCCAGAAAGAAACTACATTTAACAAACAACCACTATTTGTCACACAGTATAATTCTAACCACAGAATCATTAACAAAGTTCTAAAAAAACATTGGCCTATCCTCCTTAAAGATCCGATTTTAAATAAAACTTTACCACTACAACCAAAATTAGTTTTTAAAAGAGCACCTACATATAAACAGAAACTAGCTCCTAGTAAGGTTGTTATGTCAAAAAGGAATATGGTGAATAAGTCTAGAGGAACAAGAAAGAAAGGTAATGACATCTTTAATAGGATAGGAGCTTTTAGATGTGGAAAGAAACTTTGTTATATGTGTGACCACATCACGCAAGGTTCCACTGAGATTGTTTCACATAACACCGGGGAGACTTTTTCCATCAAAAACAAAATGACTTGTGACTCTAATTTTGTTATCTATGTACTCACATGCGAATGTGGGATACAATATATAGGCAGGACCTGTAGGAAGGTCAGAACTCGGTGGAGTGAACACTTAAGAAACATTAAGGTAAAATCATCTAAACATAGCGTATCCCGTCACACCTGTCAAAAATCTATATCTGGTAAATGTCCATTTAAAATCACCCCAATAGAATGCATTCCTAAAAGTAATCTGTACAATAGGTTCAGTAAGTTGAGACAAAGAGAAACATATTGGATCTTTAAATTCAATAGTTTATTTCCAACTGGCCTCAATGAAGTCATAGACTCTGCTGCGTTTTCTTAAGCTTTTTCATAATATGTCAATTTCTGAAGTTATTAGTATACTATGGTTATAATTATTATGGGCTCTGTTAAGATTTGTATGTTTAACACGGTATCATTCACTGATTTGGTGATGTTTTTTATATTTCCTTTTTTCACTGT
Organism: Bombina bombina; assembly: GCF_027579735.1. NCBI lineage: Eukaryota > Metazoa > Chordata > Amphibia > Anura > Bombinatoridae > Bombina > Bombina bombina. The sequence goes on from NC_069500.1 coordinate 1,389,904,431, forward strand.
GTTAAACAGTGGGAATTCTTGGTATACTTTACTTTCCGAGCTCACTTGCTGCCTAGTTACATCCAATTGGGATAATAATTTATCACACCATCATACACATGATAAATAATCATAGACACAGCAGTATAGGTGACATCACAACTTCATTGTCATTATAAGTGGTATTAAGTGGTAGCTTTAAACACTATTAGGAATTCACTATCACAATCATTTTCACTATGTTTGAAAATTACACATATATACACGCACTTAGGTTTTGTCAGCCACCAGTGGTAATAATAGGACCACTCATATTCTTGTTCTTCATAACACATTCAGCATAATATTGAACACCACACTTAGCATAATCTTTATCTTCATTAATATTACCATTGTCATAAGGCTGATGACTAATATATGGTATAAAATAATACATATAATTTAGATTAAGGTGCACCAACATTTTTTATTAGTTAGAAAAATATATACATTAGGTGTAAAAGGTTGAGTCACTTGAACTATAAATTTATATGCACTGACATTATATTATTATGTTTAAATCGGTACACGTTTTTAATTTCATAGTTAAAGTATATAGAGTGTAATCAGTAAAGTTTATTTACAGCACTTTACATTTGTTATTGTGCTATCACATTGACCTAATTAAAGATCGAGTATTATAAGCAATGGAGCAAATTGTTTTAGAGCAATCATATTATTCATTAACATGTTATTCATAATTTAGAGTATTTAATTCTGCCCCCACCATTACACTTAGGAGCGCAATGGGTACATCTGCAAAACCATTGCGAGTGAACCAAATGCGCCTGTATAGAGAGACTCCAAGTGGATGCCCATTAGACACCAGATAGCGGTTTCTATTGGACACAGAGAAGCATGATGGGAGTTGTAGTCCATCAGAGTCAAACTGCAGTTAAAGTGGGAATGTGACACCAACCAATCGAATGGATTATTATGTACAAGCCCCCACTTAGACGAAAAAGACTACAAAATAACAGTCACGCAGACACACTACCCGGGCACTTCCGGTAGAGACTAGAGAAGCATTATGGTACTTGTAGTCACTGAAATTAGACGGTCAGAGAACAATTCACAATTAGGCAAATTCTATTTCCTTATAGTTCCGGTAGAGAGGTATGATGGTAATTGTAGTCATCAAACTAAGAGCACATGAACCAATTGGGTGTTTCAAATTGTACAAGCCTCCTAAAGCAGGCTTTTAATTGGTCAAAAAACGATCACCGATTAAGTATGTTTACATTCATACACTTTTAATTATCTCACAATCGATACATTACGATCTAGATCTAACATCACACATAACCACATTAGGATATGGGCTCACAGATTATTGATCAAGTGGACATAATATTAAAGGAAAAACTATTATAAACTTCTAATTAAGGCAACAAGTGGGAGTTTTCGGAAAGAAAAGGTTTCATTGGTTTATGTCAAGGAAGGGGAGGGTTTATTGCAAACATATGGTTACTGATCCCTATATAAAGGGGTTTTAAATGGTTCTAGAGTATACAAGCCTGATGAAACAGGGTCTTCCCTGAGAAACGCGTCGCTATTATCTCTATATACAAGGAGATTTGCCATTAAATACACCAAGCTTTAATTTGTTATTGATGGTATTTTTTTATCTTTTGTAAAATAAAATACTTGATACTTTTTAAACAAATCTGGTGTTTGTATGGCATTTCCCTTGCCAGTAACCATAAGGCTGTTTAGCCTTCCTCCCCTCTGAACATTTTTTCCTTTTTGCTGGAATCAATCTAGTGAAGGATTACTGTTGCGAGGATATCCTGACGGGGATCCCTTGGTACAGCTAGCTGGTTTGCGGTTTAAATACCAGCCCGCTCCTACAGGCACAAGAGAGTGCCTTCACGTTTTGAAACCTCTTTTTGAAGATACACCATCGTTTGGGTGAAGACCGAGAGCTGCCTTCTATTTCTACTTCCATTTATTTGGACTTATTTGGACTTCAGTTGGGATCTTTCCCATTTCACCTATTGATACGTCTGTATTCTCATATATATATTTTTTATTCTATCATTATATTTTATGTTTTATATTTTACTTTTTACAGATTTTACCATTTATTTTCTATATATTGTTTTATAGGTTTTTTTACATTTTTGGTATCACCAAAGGGGTTTTTTGATTGTATTTCAGTACTAATTTCTGCCCTGAGTCATTAGCGCCTCCTATAGGGGATTTGTGGTATTACTCTAATATCACAATATCCCTCTTAATACTTTTTGTATTAAGTCAATTTCTCCTCCTTGGAGTTTGAATTTGGTTCTGGGGGCTCTTCAAGCTCCTCCGTTTGAACCTATGCATTCATTGGACATTAAATTACTTTCTTGGAAAGTTTTGTTCCTTTTGGCAATCTCTTCTGCCAGAAGAGTTTCTGAATTATCTGCTCTTTCTTGTGAGTCTCCTTTTCTGATTTTTCATCAGGATAAGGCGGTGTTGCGAACTTCTTTTGAATTTTTACCTAAAGTTGTGAATTCCAACAACATTAGTAGAGAAATTGTGGTTCCTTCATTATGTCCTAATTCTAAGGAGAAATCGTTGCATTTTTTGGATGTTGTTAGAGCTTTGAAATATTATGTTGAAGCTACTAAGTCTTTCCGAAAGACTTCTAGTCTATTTGTTATCTTTTCTGGTTCTAGAAAAGGCCAGAAAGCTTCTGCCATTTCTTTGGCATCTTGGTTGAAATCTTTAATTCATCTTGCCTATGTTGAGTCGGGTAAAACTCCGCCTCAGAGGATTACAGCTCATTCTACTAGGTCAGTTTCTACTTCCTGGGCGTTTAGGAATGAAGCTTCGATTGATCAGATTTGCAAAGCAGCAACTTGGTCCTCTTTGCATACTTTTACTAAATTCTACCATTTTGATGTATTTTCTTCTTCTGAAGCAGTTTTTGGTAGAAAAGTACTTCAGGCAGCGGTTTCAGTTTGAATCTTCTGCTTATGTTTTTCATTAAAACTTTATTTTGGGTGTGGATTATTTTCAGCAGGAATTGGCTGTCTTTATTTTATCCCTCCCTCTCTAGTGACTCTTGTGTGGAAAGATCCACATCTTGGGTAATCATTATCCCATACGTCACTAGCTCATGGACTCTTGCTAATTACATGAAAGAAAACATAATTTATGTAAGAACTTACCTGATAAATTCATTTCTTTCATATTAGCAAGAGTCCATGAGGCCCGCCCTTTTTTGTGGTGGTTATGATTTTTGTATAAAGCACAATTATTCCAATTCATTATTTTATATGCTTTCGCACTTTTTTATCACCCCACTTCTTGGCTATTCGTTAAACTGAATTGTGGGTGTGGTGAGGGGTGTATTTATAGGCATTTTGAGGTTTGGGAAACTTTGCCCCTCCTGGTAGGAATGTATATCCCATACGTCACTAGCTCATGGACTCTTGCTAATATGAAAGAAATGAATTTATCAGGTAAGTTCTTACATAAATTGTTTTTTTGATGCTATCGCTCCTTCTTATCACCCCACTTCTTGGCTATTCGTTAAACTGAATTGTGGGTGTGGTGAGGGGTGTATTTATAGGCATTTTAAGGTTTGGGAAACTTTGCCCCTCCTGGTAGGAATGTATATCCCATACGTCACTAGCTCATGGACTCTTGCTAATATGAAAGAAATGAATTTATCAGGTAAGTTCTTACATAAATTATGTTTTCTTTCATACAGGTTGTGGGAGTCCATGATTCATTACTCCTGGAAATTACTCTTCCCTACCACTAGGAGAAGGAAAGATTCCCAAACCCCAAGGGCTCTATAAAACCCCTTCCACCTCACAGGTACCTAAGTCTGGCCTTTACCTCAGCTGGAGGAAGGGGAAGAATGAAGATGTGCATATAATTCTTCAGTGAGAGGGGATTTCAGTCTATGTTGAGGCCTGTTTTCCCCTCAGAGTACAGTGTTTTTCAGAGTGATGTATTTAAGGTATGGTTAGTGTCTCTCTTTCACCTCATGGGAAATTGTCACAACCTTCCACATTGGTTGCATGGACTTGTCTTTTGCCTCCCCTTATGGATCTAAAATATACTCCTATTCCATAACCTCTGCTGATATGTTTCAGTACTGGCTTAGCTATCTAATAGTAGATGCGTGTCTGTTGGTAAGTATAATATTTTCATTTATATGACACTCTTTGGCCTAGTTTGAGCATTTATAATTATATATGTTTATAAATAGAGTGTGTGTGTGTATATATATATATATGTGTGTATATATATATATATATATATATATATATGTGTGTGCATCCCAAATTTTTTGCCGCACAGGGTTTTGAGTTTTTTACCGTGCATTGGCTTTTGGGTCAGAGCGCATTGGGTTAGCAACATATGCCCTCTAGTACGTGCATGTTGGGTTTTCGCTAGGGGTGCACCGAAACGTTTCGGCCGAAAATGGCATTTTTAGCTATTTTGTTTTTCGTTATTTTTGCCTGTTATTTTTTGTAAAATTGTGTAGCATATTTCAAATTTGATGCTAACCTAGAGCTGCTGTTTCAGTTAATTTCTTGACTTACTGTTTCTCATATAATAATGATTTTCTAGGACTTTATTTGGATAATTGGTAAATAAAATACTGTTAAATCTGATTCTGTTACACAGAACTAAATACAGTATATTGATATTTAATATTGTTTTAAGTAGAGATGCACCGAAATGTGAAACTCCTAAATTGCTTTTTTAAGGGGTTATCATTGTTTATGCTTTTGTAGTTTGATTCTATAATGGAGCCTTCTGATTCTTTCCTTAAATCTATCTTAGATGCTGGGTTCTCTGAACACTTTTGTACCAATGTTGTGTGTGTATTGTAAAAGAACCGAGGTGTCTCCTGCAACTTATTTATGTGACTTAAGTTTAAATATGTTTATGCATTCAGACCAACCTAATGCTGCTTCTATGGGTATTATTTGCAAGGCAACTGCTTGGTGGTCTTTACATACTTTTACAAAATTCTACCATTTTGATGTTTTTGCTTTTTCTGAGGCAGCTTTTCTTTTTGTTTGTTTTCTTGCACACACCTTTTTTCTGAGGCAGCTTTTATTTTGCTCTTATTTTTTTTTTTCCTACCTTGTTTTGCTTGGCCATACGTTAGACTGAGGTACATGTGAGCGGGATTTTATAGAGCTCTTGGGGTTTAGGAATCTTTGCCGCCTCCTAATTCCTAGGAGTAATGGGTTGGGGATTCTCACCACCATGAAATTAAATAATTTATCAGGTAATCATAGATTGTTTTTCATGGCTTGTTGGGGATATTGGCAATTTGTTTTGTATAACTGTTATCCTTACATAATACATCTATATTAACATCTGAGTGTCAAAGCTCAAAAATAGTGTTGATTTGAAACATTGTAATATGGCCCCATCTCTAAATTAAAGTAAAATTTAACAAATAAAGTAGTTAAATTGACTGTGCCAATCTAAAGTTTGAAATACCTTTAAGAAAAAAGTTTCTCTTTCTTGATTGTGCTAGTGATGTGCTTTCAGCAGTTTTGCTCAATGCCAAGTGTGGGAGAAGGCGGCCACTTGTGCATTTGGCTCTTTTCAGAGCCAGATTTATTCTTCTTTCACAAGAATAAATTCAGCCTTGCTGCGCTATCTTTTCTAACTTGCCTCTCCACTATCCCACCTGATGCCAAGGTTCCAGTATGTCGGACAGGACTCTTTGGGATTAGTGTGATTTTTTTTTTTTTTTTTTTTATAACTTTTTCTGTTTTTCTTATTCACTCTGCTTTTTTTTAGTACTATATAACCTTACCCAGTAGGAGGGGGGTATGGGAGCAAGGTGATTAGATGTGATATTACCTTCTGTTAATGGTTTTAATTTATAAATAAATGCTATGTTTTATTAGTAGGGAATAGCACAGTAAGCACTGTAAAACTTTCTCTTTTTGTATAATTTATCTTTACAGTATATCTCATTCTTTGCTCCTCAGTCATAGAGTGCATAGGCCAAAAGCCTCCTGTATTCCCTTCCCTTTTTTCTTTTAACCCCTTAACGACCAAGGACGTGCAGGGTACGTCCTCTTAAAAAAGTCACTTAACGACCAAGGACGTACCCTGCACGTCCTCGGTTTGGAAAGCAGCTGGAAGCGATCCTGATCACTTCCAGCTGCTTTCCGGTTATTGCAGGATGCCTCGATATCGAGGCATCCTGCAATAACAATTTTTGCCCCTCCGGTGCAGAGAGAGCCACTCTGTGGCCCTCTCTGCACCGGACATCGATGGCCGCATTCGTTGGTGGGTGGGAGCGGAAGTGGGAGGTGGGTGGGCGGCCATCGATGGCTTCTTAGTAAGAGAGGGGGGCGGGATCGCCGGGGGCGCGCACGGGCGCGCGCGCGTGCACCGGGGGCGGGGGGTGGGTGCGTGCACGGGGAGGGAGCGAGTGGGAACCGCTTACACTACAGAAACTATTTTGCTGCTATTGTAAAAAAAAAACCTAATGGACATCATCTAAGGGATCTGGGAGGGGGTGGGGGGTTGATCTTGGGGGGGGGGGGGGAGCTACACTACAGAAAAAACTAAAATAAATTAAAAAAAAAACATTTTTATATGCAAACTGGGTACTGGCAGCTGTCTGCCAGTACCCAGTTTGCATATAAAAATGTTTTTTTAACAATTTATTTTAGTTTTTTCTGTAGATGGCCCCCAATAAGTCAGTGGGGAGGGAGTAGAGAGCTGTTTGGGGGGGATCAGAGAGGTTGGGGCTAAGGGGGGATCCTACACAGCAGCATATGTAAATATGCTTAAAAAAAAAAAAGAAAAGAAAAAAAAATACCTTTTTATTTTAGTACTGGCAGACTTTCTGCCAGTACTTAAGATGGCGGGGACAATTGTGGGGTGGGGGAGGGAAGAGAGCTCTATGGGAGGGATCAGGGGGTCTGATGTGTCAGGTGGGAAGCTGATCTCTACACTAAAGCTAAAATTAACCCTGCAAGCTCCCTACAAGCTACCTAATTAACCCCTTCACTGCTAGTCATAATACACGTGTGATGCTCAGCAGCACTTAGCGGCCTTCTAATTACCAAAAAGCAACGCCAAAATCATATATGTCTGCTATTTCTAAACAAAGGGGATCCCAGAGAAGCATTTACAACCATTTGTGCCATAATTGCACAAGCTGTTTGTAAATAATTTCAGTGAGAAACCTAAAATTGTGAAAAATTTAGCGTTTTTTTTAATTTGATTGCATTTGGCGGTGAAATGGTGCATGAAATATACCAAAATGGGCCTAGATCAATACTTGGGGTTGTCTACTACACTACACTGAAGCTAAAAATAACCCTAGAAGCTCCCTACATGCTCCCTTATTAACCCCTTCACTGCTGGGCATAATACACGTGTGGTGCGCAGTCGCATTTAGCAGCCTTCTAATTAGTAAAAAGCAAAACCAAAGCCATATATGTCTGCTATTTATGAACAAAGGGGATCCCAGAGAAGCATTTTCAACCATTTATGCTATAATTGCATAAGTTGTTTGTAAATAATTTCAGTGAGAAACCTAAAGTTTGTGAAAAAGGGAAAAAAAAAATTATTTGATCGCATTTGGCGGTGAAATGGTGGCATGAAATATACCAAATTGGGCCTAGATCAATACTTTGGGATGTCTTCTAAAAAAAAATATATACATGTCAATGGATATTTAGGGATTCCTGAAAGATATCAGTGTCCCAATGTAACTATCACTAATTTTGAAAAAAAAGTGGTTTGGAAATAGCAAAGTGCTACTTGTATTTATGGCCCTATAACTTGCAAAAAAAGCAAAGAACATGTAAACATTGGGTATTTCTAAACTCAGGACAAAATTTAGAAACTATTTAGCATATGTTTTTTTGGGTGGTTGTAGATGTGTAACAGATTTTGGGGGTCAAAGTTAGAAAAAGTGTGTTTTTTTTCCATTTTTTCCTCATATTTTATAATTTTTTTTATAGTAAATTATAAGATATGATGAAAATAATGGTATATTTTGAAAGTTTAATGGCGAGAAAAACGGTATATAATATGTGTGGGTACAGTAAATGAGTAAGGGGAAAATTACAGCTAAACACAAACACCACAGAAATGTAAAAATAGCCTTGGTCCCAAACGGACAGAAAATGGAAAAGTGCTGTGGTCATTAAGGGGTTAAGCTATTTTCCTGCTCAAATCCATTTTATTTCTAAATTCCAGATACTTGATGATCTAATCTAGTGGGTTTTTTTGCTGAGTGGACAAGATTTGAAAAACTTAGTGCCACTAAACCCAAAATCTTTATTTCATGATTCAGATAGAGAATACAAATTTAAACAACATTACAATTTACTTCTATTATTTATTTTGCTTCATTTTTTAGATATCCTTAGTTGAAGAAAAAACAATGCACATGGTCGAACCAATCACATGAGGCTTCTATGTGCAGCAACCAATCAGCAGCTTCTGAGCATATCTAGATATGCTTTTCAGCAAAGAATATCAAGAGAATAAAACAAATAAGATAATAGAAGTAAATTATAAAGATGTTTAAAATAGCATTCTCTTTCTAAATCATGAAAGTAAAAATGTGGGATTCATGTCCCTTTAATGTCTAATTCAAATGCTGCTTCACACCAGTAAACAACCTCTTTAATATATTATAGGATTTATGATATTCTTATTTGCTACTACCCATTTACAACTGGAATTTGTTTTCAAATTTGATCATTTTCAGCAAGGTATCTGCTTAGCCACACTCATATTATCTATCATTGTGTATTTATGTTGGGCCCAGGACCCATTGGTCATTTAGTTTTTACAAAAAGTGTCCCTTCTCTGGACTTTTAAAAAATCTTCTTTGTGATCTGCATTTATTTGAGCCTCTCACTTTAGTTTGTCTTGGTTACCACTGAGTCAGCTGAGCTTTATCCTTGTCCATAGAGGAACCTTCAGTGTTTCTGCCAAAAGTTGGACCAGATTTCATGCCTCTAAAGACTTAATTTTGCCCTATTTTGCCTCTTTGAATAACTAAAGATAGGCAGAAAACAAATGCTTGCGTGTGATTAGGAAATGGTTTGGAAATGGGCCAAGATATAAACACCTTTTAGATGTATTTTCTTGTTTTCTCCAAGCAGGTTACGACACAAGCCTATCCAAGACTTCTGATGTAAATATCTGCTCTATATTGTTGGGTTTAGACTTGCAATACATTTTCATCTGGAGGTCCATAGTTTTTCTTCAAACACTTGCTTTAACTTGGTTTTCTTTTACAAGATACGATGAGTCCACGGATTTCATCCTTACTTGTGGGATATCGCCTCCT